>NC_134565.1:37404984-37495334 GCF_025594145.1 Primulina tabacum | reverse complement strand
CCATGAACTCTTCTGCGCACACCTAGAGGTGGCCATATTTTTATGGCCTTCTCAGTTGATTCCAGGAACTTGTTCAACACCTCTTCAAGTTGAGTCAAACTATTTTCTCCCTTTATGTTCCAACGGCTAGTTTGAAAATTTAGGATTGTGAACTTCTGGTGGATATTTTGGCTCCAATTTGCTGTGAGAGATCCTCGTACCAATGGTATTCGAAATCTGTCATATCATCTAGAAGTGTCATATATTAGATCAGACTACCATAGCCAAAAAAGGGGTGTCAAAATCGGACCCGGCCGATGGGATTCGACCTAAAAAAGATAAGGTTCACGTGACCCGATATCTAACCCAAAAAATAATCGAGTTCAGATCCGAGTTGATGTTCCAATAACAAGTGTCATACATTAGATAAGACTACCCATAGCCCAATAGGGGAGTCAAAATCGGACCCGACCCGATTCGATTCGACCCGAAAAAATCAGGTTTGGATTTGAGGTTTTGGATTCTTGTCATGTCAGGTTGGACCCGATATGTGACCCAAAAAAATAATCGTGTCGATTCCTGGTTGACTCGAAAATTTTAATTTTTTTAAATATAATTAATAAATATTGCTTGATTTTTTATATATCATGTTTGAAAAATATTTATTGTATAGTTATATCAAATTTTCATAATTTAATATTTATTGTGTAAATTTTATTTTTAAAATAATTATTTATTTGATTAATAAATATACTTTTCTACAATTAAAATTTCAAATTTAAATCATATAAAAATGAGATTTTTTTGTATTATATGTTTAAATTAAAATATTATTTTTTCAAATTTTTTTAAATGTTTTTAAAAAATTTAAAAAATCAAAATCAGGTTGATTGGGTTAAGTCGGGTTCGGGTTGTGAGTTTAGGTTGGTTCGGGTTTGAGTTGAGCAGTTTTTAAATAGTACTATTCGTCAACCCGACTCGACCCACCCGGATTGACACCCCTGTAATCAATGCTTCATCAATCACCCATTGTTGTGTCAATGCATCCAACCTTTTAAAGAAAAAACGAATAAGAGAAATTGTGATACCAAAAAGTGTTCGCCAAATTGTTCAATCTTTCTCATGGCACATAGAATGCCTCTACTGTTGTAGGACACACTTGTGAATACTTGTTGATAGAAATCTCAAAGTGTTACATAAAAAAAATGTTTTTGAAAAATATAATAGAACTATGAAATCCTATAGCTTCCGATTGGTGGGGGGGGTAAGATCTCCTAAATCTTAATTAAAAAAAATATGAATGAGGAAAACGATGTGAAATTTTTGTTCTTCGGTTGAGTTCTCTTGCTATCTCTCTTCTTTTTGCTTTGAAACCTTCTCTTTGCGGCTCTTGTGCGTATCTCGAGGCTGATTTGGTATCATCTCTAGCAGCTAGGGCTCCCATATATATAGATGCATCCAAGAGTCCATCAAGGTAGAAAATCCGTGCGTATCAAAAGTTTCATTTTCTACGTCGCGTTCGGGCAGTATTTTCAACACGACATATTCTGTCCACATGTTAAAAATTTCTTCCGGGTGCCCCTAGCGGTAGGTTTTCTATTCTTGCAATCGAGTTTTCTCCTTGCGTGATGGGGCGGTAAAAAAGAACCGCCCTAGCGCGATCCAACTATGTCTCAATACCTCGCGGTACACCTTTCTTCACCGTTTTGGTCAATTTTCCTACAAATATACAACCGATGTGAAGAACGACACATATTCATAAATTATTACTCAAAATAAATGAAATGTGGACTCAACAAAATACAATACATGCCAAAATGGATTAAAAACAACCACAATAAACATGCAAAAAATGTCTATAATTTCTATTCAAGACCAAACAAGTTGGTTCACTGATTGATCTGAAAACATTATTTGCTTACAACAACCATTCCTCCCAGAGTTTAAATTTGAATATGATCAGAAAGGACAAATCTTATTCTCTATGTAACGGAATTAAAAACCTGTTAACTACCATATCTAGCAAGTGTCCAAGAATATTTAATGCTTAATGCTATATTTGGAAAGTTGATAAGGACACATGTCATTCTTTGGAGATTTTTCTCACATCCAGTATAAATGTGAGTACAATAAATTTATTAATGTTGGAGCCATTATCTATAAAATGGGAATGTATCAGAATGTTGAAGATAATTGAAACTTTAAATCCTTGCATGCTCAAGAGAATTTTCTTAATTTCTTTCAGTACTCCGAAAGATTTATTATACCAAGATGATTTGAACATGATAAAAGCCTATCAGATCGATTAAGGATCATTTTGTGCACATGTTTTATTTTCACTCAATCTTATATAATCGAGTTGATTTGTATAGTGAGAAATTTGTAACTATCAAAAGTTAATTCTAACAGTTAGAAGTTGTGTATTTGCTAGGAGTTCCAACTTAATAGGATTGTTGAACCAAGATTGTCACGCCCCGAAACTCGGGATTTGACACCGGCGTTTTTCATCAATCACACAATCGAAAAACAACCAGCCTCGTAGCACAGTATAAACCGAAACCAGTTTATTTCATAAATTCGCAAAAACAACCATTGTCTTTACAACTGAATAAATTGAACAAATTGCGGAAGCGTTTACAATTAAAATAAACCTACTAAAATTCTTAAATCCTTGCAGCAAAATTCTCGAAATTTAAATAATTTCACCAGCCCCAAAATTGATCCGACTCTTCTTCCTCAACCTGTTCCTCTGTTTTATCTTCGGATTTATCTGGGAAGGTTGTAAGGGGTGAGTATTTTGGGAAATACTCAGCAAGTGGGGGCCGTTCGAGTACACAACAACATGCATATAAAATTCGAAATACGTACACACACACACCATGCATAAATTGACTCATACCACATTCGTATCCTTGACCTGACACTGAGATTCCTCTACTTTTAATGATTTACTGACGTTAGTCCCTAATTTTTATTCCTCTAAGGGGGCGAGGCCGGATCGGTTATATCCCCACCGTATGAGGGTCATATCATAGTTGGGATTCCCTCCCATATCAAGTTGAATCCCCACAGTGTCAACATAAAACTCATGCACAAATCGTAGCCAGAAGGGGTAGAAGAAGAATTGTACTCGACCGAAATTTCGAAAATACGAAAATGCATACACCGAAATTACACATTTAAAACAAGCCCACTTACCTTAGATATCGTAGAAAACGTGAATAGAGGGAATTCCTGCACTGGAATTTCGAACCCTAGCTTCGGGTTGGACAGCAGCAGCGCTTCGCTTCTTCGCACACTGAGAGAGCAAGCTCTCGAAAATCCTAAGAAAACTAGGAGAGAAACTCGAAAAACTGGAGTAGAAAATGGTGTGAATTTTTGAGTTATAGGCCCTCCTATTTATAGGGGTTGGCTGCTATCTCGATAGATATCATCCGCGCGTTTAAACTTGAATCAAATCTCCATCTAAAATCGTGATCAAATCTAAATTTATTCTTATCCTTAGACCTAAATTTCGAAATTCATGTATGTATCCCAAGGATAAATTTCGAAATTTATGCTTTGCCCAGCCTGCAAAATTTCAACTTTTGTGTCTAATTCCCAATATTCGGTAGACTTTTTATTTCCTAAAATAATAAAAATTATATTTCTTAAATCCCACAAATTTGCTGACTACCCGAAATTTAGTAGTATTTTTCCCAAATAAGATTTTGATTATTTCCCTTAAAATCCTGGTAGTTAAATCTTTCCCAAGCTGCATTTATCGTGTAAACTTTTCCCTTTATCTATGATTTTCGAAATTCCCTAATATTCTTTCAATATTATTTTCGAAAATCCCATGATAAAATCCTCAAGATTTTTAGTTCAAGATTGGGTTATCTTCTTGCTTAAATCTTTATCCAGGTATATCAAATCTTAGATCTATATCCGGTAAAATTCTGCATATCTCAAATTCCGAAAAAATATACACGATATTATTTAAATTCTTGAGTTCCAAAAAAATGCCACATCACAAATTCCGAAAATCTCGCAAATCTTGGTACAAAAAATTATCATGATAAAATCTAAAATCCTGGATTTTACATCCCTCCCTCCTTATGGGAAGTTTCGTCCTCGAAACTTGGGTTGGCTTGGTCTCCGAAGCGGTACGGGTACTGGTTTCTCATCCTTTCTTCTAGCTCCCACGTGGCTTCTCTTTCGTTGTGATTCGACCATTGTACCTTGACGTAGGGAATGATTCGTCGTCTCAGTACTTGGTTCTTGGTGTCCACGACTCTAATGGGAACTTCTTCGTACTTTAGCTCTTCTCCCAAGTTACTTTCGATTATGAGCGGTTCTACTTCCAACACGTGGCTTGGATCCGAGATGTATTTCCGTAGTTGGGACACGTGGAAACATTATGAATTCTAGACATGTTTGGCTGGCAGCGCCAATCTGTATGCCAGTGTGCCTACTTTTTCCAAATTTCAAAGGGTCCTACATAACGAGGGTTTAGCTTCCAGCTTTACTGAATCGGACAACTCCTTTCATAGGCGACACTTTCACGTAGGCCTTCTCGCCAACGTTGAATTCCACTGGCCTTCTTTTCAGATCTGCCCAACTCTTTTGTCGGTCTTGAGCTGCCTTGAGTTTTTCTCGGACAACTGTAACCTTGTCTACTGTTATCTGTACGAGCTCGGGTCCTACTACTGCTTTTTCTCCTACTTCATCCCAATAAAGTGGTGATCGACATTTCCTTCCATAAAGAGCTTCATATGGAGCCATCCCAATACTGCTGTGATAGTTGTTGTTATAAGCAAACTCGATCAATGGTAGATGAGTGCTCCAATTGCTACTGAATTCAAGAGTGCATGCTCGCAGCATATCTTCCAAAGTTTGGATGGTTCTCTCCGTTTGTCCATCGGTTTGAGGATGATAGGCCGTACTTAGGGTTACTTTCGTTCCCATGGCCTCTTGAAAGCTCTTCCAAAAGCGCGAGACGAACCTTGGGTCTCTGTCAGACAGGATGCTCACTGGTACTCCATGAAGTCTTACAATATTGTCCATGTACATTGTAGCTAATTTGTCCAGATTGTAGTTCATACGGACGGGTAGGAAGTGTGCAGATTTTGTAAGTCTATCTACAATTACCCATATTCCGTCCTGACCTTGCCTTGACTTTGGCAATCATACCACAAAAGTCCATGGAGATATGGTCCCACTTCCACTCAGGTATCTCCAACGGTTGCAATAATCCCCCGGGTCGCTGGTGCTCTGCTTTGACCTGTTGACAAACCTGACACTTAGAGACGAATACTGCCACATCTCTTTTCATTCCGTTCCACCAAAAATTTCTCTTAAGGTCTATGTACATTTTTGTACTGCCTGGATGGACTGAAAACTTGGACTTGTGTGCTTCTGATAGTATTTCTTGGCGAAGGTTATCGTTGTTTCGGTACGCACAGTCGTCCATTCATCCATAGGACTCCCTTGTCATCAATTTGTAGATCTTGAGACTTCCCGTTTTTGACTTGTTCCTTAAGTTTCTTTAGCTCGGGGTCTCGGTCCTGATTTGACTTGACGGTCTCCTGCAGACATGGCTGGGCGGAGAGTGAAGCTAGAGTGGTCTTGCCTCCATTTTTCCGACTCAGAGCATCGGCCACTTTGTTCGCTTTACCTGGATGGTAACTTATAGTCAAGTCGTAATCCTTCAGTAGTTCGATCCATCGCCTTTGCCTCATGTTTAGTTCTTTTTGGGTGAACAAGTACTTGAGGCTTTGGTGATCTGTGAAAATTTCACACTTGGCACCATAGAGGTAGTGCCTCCAAATTTTTAAGGCAAAGACAACTGCTGCTAACTCAAGATCATGCGTAGGGTAGTTCTTTTCGTGCGGTTTCAACTGCCTTGACGCATAGGCGATCACTCTTCCCTCTTGCATGAGTACGCATCCCAGACCTTCCTTAGATGCGCCACTGTAGATGGTGAATTCCTTATCTTCAGTAGGTAAGATTAGCACTGGCGTGGATGCAAGTTTTTCTTTCAATGTCCGAAAACTTTTCTCGCAACCTTCGTCCCAGATGAACTTGGAATTCTTCTGAGTGAGCTTAGTCAGTGGTATAGCTATGGAAGAAAAACCATCGACGAACTTCCTGTAATAACCTGCCAGTCCAAGAAAGTTCCTGATGTCTGTGGCGTTCTTAGGTTTTGGCCACTCTGTAATTGCCTCAACTTTCTTGGGATCCACTGATACTCCTGCTTCCGAGATCACATGTCCTAAAAAGGATACACTCTTAAGCCAGAACTCACATTTCTTAAACTTAGCATATAGCTATTTCTCCCTCAGTGTCTGTAGTGCAAGGCGGAGGTGCTCTTCATGTTCTTCCTCGTTGGGAGAATAAATGAGGATGTCATCAATAAATACCACTACGAACCGGTCCAGAAATGGTTTGAACACTCTGTTCATTAGGTCCATAAAGGCTGCAGACGCATTAGTCAACCCAAAAGGCATCACTGTGAACTCATAATGCCCATATCTTGTCCTAAAAGCTGTTTTGGAGATATCTTCAGCCTTGACCTTCAGTTGGTGGTATCCAGTCCTCAGATCCAATTTAGAAAAGATGGCGGCTCCTTTAAGTTGATCAAACAGATCGTCTATCCGAGGTAGAGGGTACCTGTTCTTGATTGTGATCTTGTTCAATTCTCTGTAATCGATGCACAATCTCATACTACTGTCTTTCTTCTTTACGAAGAGTACTGGAGCTCCCCATGGGGACACACTAGGTCGAATTTGCTTTTTGTCCAGCAATTCTTGGAGTTGCTCTTTTAGCTCCTTGAGTTCAGCTGGCGCCATCCTGTAAGGTGCTTTAGAGATTGGTGCTGCACCAGGAACCAGATTAATTTCGAACTCAACTTCGCGGTCCGAAACTGTCCCTGGGAGTTCTTCTGGGAAAACATCCGGGAACTCACATACTATTGGGATGTCTTCTATCCTCATTTCGACTTCTCCTTGCACTTCGTTGATCATTGCTAGGTAGATGTCTTCTCCGGCTTTCATGGCCTTCCATGCCTGGGAAGCGGAAAGGAGTGATTTTCGTTCCTTTGATTTACCATGATACACGATCTCTGCCTGATTTGGGGCTCGGAGCTTAACTCTTTTCCCTTTACATTCCACTATGGCATTATTACTGGCTAACCAATCCATCCCTAGAATGATGTCGAAATCGACCATAACCAATTGTATCAAGTCGGCACTGAAAGTCTGATTAGCGATACCGATCTTACAATCCTTGTGAATTTCATGAGTTTCTATGGTCTTACTCGTAGGTGTGGCTATCCGAAAAGGTTCAGTTAGAGATTCGGGCTTAAGTCCTACTTTCTTAGCAAACCTTTTAGACACAAAAGAGTGTGTAGCACCACAGTCAAACAATGCATAAGCAGGTACTTTTTGAAGTAAGATGGTACCTGATACGACTTCATTGGCGTCGTCCGCCTCTTCTTGGTTCATAGCGAAAACCCTGGCATTAGGCTTATTCTCCTTTGGTTTGTTGGGGTTAGCTCCCACATTCGGCCCAGTTCCCTTGTTGGGCCCAGCTGCTTGGTTGGCGGCTGTAGGACAATCTGCGATCCTGTGCCCTGCTTTCCCACATCCGAAGCACGCACCACTGGCTCTTCGACATTCCCCGGGGTGTCTGAAACCGCACTTTGGGCATGGCTTGGGTCCTTGATGGTTGGCCGCTGAGGTTTGCCCTGAGGAAGGTCCGCCTGATTGGTTTGGCTTTCTGAACTTCTGACCGCCCTGAGAAGACTGACCGGCGTGGGGTCGCTTGTTCTTATTCTCTCCCTCCCTGCGGCGGATGTCGGTTTCAGCTCGGATAGCTGCGCCCATAAGATCTGCAAAATTTGCGGGCTGGTAAACTTCTAAGGCTGACTGGATTCTACTATTTAATCCTCTCTTGAAGCGGTGCAGCTTCAAAACTTCGTCCGCCATGATGGCCGGAGCATAAGATCCAAGGGCATTAAACTGAGACGTGTACTCCACTACTGACATGTCTGGAGCTTGAGTAAGATTTTCAAAGTCACTTAACTTCTGCAATCTGACTTCTGCCGGGTAGTAATGTTTCAGAAATGTTTCTCGGAAGTTTCGCCATGTGATTGGTCCAGCAGCGATCATGGCTGGCGAGACTGCTTCCCACCATTTAGCTGCTCTGTCTTCCAGGAAAGGCACAATCACATCCACTTTGAGTGCCTCGGGAACTTCCAAAAGCCTTAACTGAGTCTCGACACTCTTTAGCCAACTCTGGCCAACTTCGGGATCAGAGTCCCCTCTGAATATCGGACACCTGTTCTTTCGGAGGGATTCATAATGAAATTTGATTCCATTCGGTGGTGGTGGTGGAGGTGGTTGATTGGCATTTGGGTTTCCCAACCCTTGCAGTGTCGTGGCCACTATGGTGGCTATGGCCATAAGATCAGCTTGGCTTAGATTAACTGCAGGCGGTGGTCCATTCTCCTGTCGATTCTCCTGTCTCTCTTCGCGATCGGCATTAGCGTAACGCGGGTTGCGGTTTTGCCTTGGGGGTCTGCCGGCCATTTCCTACAATCGCAAGTTCTAAGAATTTGTACGAGTAGGTTCATGTAATAGATTGCGCAGAAGTAAATTGAAATCAATGGAACAAATAAAATATTTTATTGATTTCTCAAACAGGAAAATAAATGAACATGACCAATCTAAATAAATAAATGTAATGAAGAAAAGAAAATGTAGCAACAACGGAAATACTACAAAAAGAAATGGTCCACTAAACGTTCTAATCTGCTATCTCGCCATTTCCCACTGCCACATCAGGTGGGGCTTCTTCCTCCTCGGGGTCATCAGGCATCTCTGGGTCTATGAAATCTGCCAGCTGCATCTGAAGGCTATGATTTTCTGATTCCAACTCAGCAATCTGTTCCCTGTGGGTCAGAATCTTTCCTATCGCGTCATTCAATTCATTTCTTGCGTGTGCGCAGTTTGTTTCATTCTTCTGGATGAGCTCCTTCTCCTTTGCTTTCCTCTCGTCTACCTCCTTGGATAGCATTTGGTTATTCTCAGATAATTGCATGATCACATTCCAGGATTCTTCAATTTTTTTCTTATCCCTCAGCCGGGCTTCACGGGCTTCAGACAGTCTTATGGTGCATCTATCCACTTCCTCCTTAGCTTGCTTGGCTCGACTCATCGTTATTTGTAATGACTCTCGCAGTTCGCAGTTATGTTCTTTAACGAGCTCGAACATTTGGAAGACCTCGTCAATTCTTTTCTCTGCTGTCTCCAGTTTGGTAGTCAGATTTTCCACTTGTTGCCTCCTCTCAAGATTACTAGCTCTCAGCCTCCTGATAGTTCTATCCTGGTGTCCTATAGCCAATTCCTTTAAATGTATAGCAGCCTGAGCGCGTGTGCGATGCTGGTTGTAATCCAACTGAATAGTCTCCGTATGGGTAATCGGGGTTACTTTCTTACGAGCGGTTACACGGAAACGAGCCATTTCCTGAAACAATAAAGAAAGGAAACGCTCAGAATAAATATCAAGAACTAATAGAGCAAGGTATCGAAATTTATATGTATTTTTCGAAAATTTCCGAAAATAGGAGGTTAAAGCTGGCGGGTTGACTCGATGATTCGGCCGAGTTGACTCGCCGGGTTGACTCGCCGGAGTACGGTCGGAGTAAAGGCGCGCATTGGCGAAGGAGTCAGGGTCTCGGAACCGGCGATTTCACGGCCAGAATCGGTCGGAAGTTACCTAATTTGGCCGGAAAATTCGCGCAACTCGCTAACTATCTCGAATTTGGGCGTTTACGATTGGTTGATCCAATCCGAAAATTGATTGTTGAGAAACGTTACCCATGGATTGTGTATCGTTTGTGTAAAATTAATTTAAAATCGGAGTAGTATTGATAGGGTAATTGGACAAAACAAAATTCGGCGTTTATGGTTTACACGCCCTAGTTCTTAGATCTGAAATTACGGCTTCACCCGAACACTAAATCTGAAATTGGTTGAGGGCTATTGTTCGTTTCGTCGAGACGATTTCGGAACTGGTCTCTGATCGAACACACGTTATCGGAATCGGCGGAAAAGCTCGGCGGCGCACGTAAGGTGCTGTTTGGCCGAAATCCGAATTTTTTTTTTTTTGAAACTCGATTCTTCCACTCGGATTTTGAACCTGGCGGCTCTGATACCACTTAAATGTCACGCCCCGAAACTCGGGATTTGACACCGGCGTTGTTCATCAATCACACAATCGAAAAACAACCAGCCTCGTAGCACAGTATAAACCGAAACCAGTTTATTTCATAAATTCGCAAAAAACAACCATTGTCTTTACAACTGAATAAATTGAACAAATTGCGGAAGCGTTTACAATTAAAATAAACCTACTAAAATTCTTAAATCCTTGCAGCAAAATTCTCGAAATTTAAATAATTTCACCAGCCCCAAAATTGATCCGACTCTTCTTCCTCAACCTGTTCCTCTGTTTTATCTTCGGATTTATCTGGGAAGGTTGTAAGGGGTGAGTATTTTGGGAAATACTCAGCAAGTGGGGGCCGTTCGAGTACACAACAACATGCATATAAAATTCGAAATACGTACACACACACACCATGCATAAATTGACTCATACCACATTCGTATCCTTGACCTGACACTGAGATTTCTCTACTTTCAATAGTTTACTGACGTCAGTCCTTAATTTTTATTCCTCTAAGGGGGCGAGGCCGGATCGGTTATATCCCCACCGTATGAGGGTCATATCATAGTTGGGATTCCCTCCCATATCAAGTTGAATCCCCACAGTGTCAACATAAAACTCATGCACAAATCGTAGCCAGAAGGGGTAGAAGAAGAATTGTACTTGACCGAAATTTCAAAAATACGAAAAATGCATACACCGAAATTACACATTTAAAACAAGCCCACTTACCTTAGATATCGTAGAAAACGTGAATAGAGGGAATTCCTGCACTGGAATTTCGAACCCTAGCTTCGGGGTTGGACTGCACCAGCGCTTCGCTTCTTCGCACACTGAGAGAGCAAGCTCTCGAAAATCCTAAGAAAACTAGGAGAGAAACTCGAAAAACTGGAGTAGAAAATGGTGTGAATTTTCGAGTTATAGGCCCTCCTATTTATAGGGGTTGGCTGCTATCTCGATAGATATCATCCGCGCGTTTAAACTTGAATCAAATCTCCATCCAAAATCGTGATCAAATCTAAATTTTATTCTTTATCCTAGACCTAAATTTCGAAATTCATGTATGTATCCCAAGGATAAATTTCGAAATTTATGCTTTGCCCAGCCTGCAAATTTCAACTTTTGTGTCTAATTCCCAATATTCGGTAGACTTTTTATTTCCTAAAATAATAAAAATTATATTTCTTAAATCCCACAAATTTGCTGACTTAAACCCGAAATTTAGTAGTATTTTTCCCAAATAAGATTTTGATTATTTCCCTAAAATCCTGGTAGTTAAATCTTTCCCAAGCTGCATTTATCGTGTAAACTTTTCCCTTTATCTATGATTTTCGAAAATTCCCTAATATTCTTTCAATATTATTTTCGAAAATCCCATGATAAAATCCTCAAGATTTTTAGTTTCAAGATTGGGTTATCTTCTTGCTTAAATCTTTATCCAGGTATATCAAATCTTAGATCTATATCCGGTAAAATTCTGCATATCTCAAATTCCGAAAAAATATACACGATATTATTTAAATTCTTGAGTTCCAAAAAAATGCCACATCACAAATTCCGAAAATCTCGCAAATCTTGGTACAAAATATTATCATGATAAAATCTAAAATCCTGGATTTTACAAAGATGAATTGTGTTTGTACAAAGGGTTGTGCTTATCAAATCTTCTAGTAGAATCATCCTGGAAACAGAAGAATTGGAGAGGTAGAAGTTTTGTTTTCGAGCTTCCATGAACAAACTCTCAACTCATTTTAATTTATGCTATTTATTAATATGCATTTATATTTTGTGTGTAACTAGTTCACTATGTGTGTCGGGCTGTTTCCGCACTTGAAATCTTTTTAGTTACTCGAAATATGTAGTTTGATTGGGAAATTTTACCTGATCTGCTACCCCAACTTGATTTCCAAAATCATCTAGAAATATTTAAAATTATTTATGTACCTCTTCAAAACACATTTATGATCTCAACAAACTTACTACATGAAATACAAAAAAAGACGCAATGGAAATAATGAAGTTACGCGATAAATTATCATTTGTAATATATTACTGGAAATAGAATTGATATGATAGAATAAAAAAAGTGGTTTATATGTTTAAAAAAATAAAGTGATTTATCTTTATTTAATGAGTTTTTTATCTAATAGATATAGATATATATATATATATATATATATATTTATCAATATATATCACACTATTATAATAATTATTATTATTATAATTATAAATATATGTCTTTCATTTGTGAGCTTACTATTTTACCCTTTCACTTGTTTTATAATTTGTCATGTTTATGAGTTCTTTAAGTCATTTTCTATGTTAGTTTATTATGATCATTAATAGTGTACTTAACTCAATCAAGATAACTATTATTTTTATTTTACTTTTAAATTTAATTTAATTACTTAATTTTATATATTTTAATATCAATCAATCTGTAGGACCGAGCGCTTGCCGCTTTACCAAAAGCTATAGCTAGTAGTAATGGTGCAACTCAAATCTTTTAAACCGTACAGCAGCTCAAGCACCACGGTTCGATCGCTCTACCAAGCAGGGACAATTATTGCACCCAACAATCTCCCTCCCAATAATTGCACTCCTTGCAATCAATGAGAATCGAACCCGTGACTTTGGCTCTGATACCAATTGTAGGACCGAGCGTTTGCCGCTTTACCAAAAGCTATAGCTAGTAGTAATGGTGCAACTCAAATCTTTTAAACCGTACAGTAGCTCAAGCACCACGGTTCGATCGCTCTACCAAGTAGGGACAATTATTGCACCCAACACAATCAATGTCAATCAATTCAATCAATCATCATCAATACTATTATTATTATTATTATTATTATTATTATTATTACTATTATAATTATATGACTTTCATTTGTGAGCTTACTATTTTACCTTTTCACTTGTTTTACAATTTATTATGTTCATCAAGTTCTTTAAGTCAATTTCTATGTTAGTTTAATATTATCATTAATAGTGTACTTAACTCAATCAAAGTAATTATTATTTTAATTTAATTTTAAATTTAATCTAATCTAATCTATCTAATTATTACTATTATTATATTATAAATATATGACTTTCATTTGTGAGCTTACTATTTTAAGCTTTCACTTGTTTTAAAATGTGTCATGTTCATGAGGCTCTTTAAGTCATTTTCTATGTTAGTTTAATATGATTATTAATAATACACTTAACTCAATCAAGAAAATTATATTTTTATTTTACTTTTAAATTTAATTTAATTACTTAATTTTATACATTTTCGTGCTCCAAATGCAAGTCACTTGTTGCTTACTAGTTAAAAATAGGAAAACTGATAATAAATTTTCCACAAAATAAGTAATATACCTTTTTTACAGGTTGCAAATTATTAGGTATTTTTAATAATTAGTGCATCTAGGAATATATATATATCTTATGCTTTTATTGCAGTCAAATGGTTATGAAAATTTTAGATGGACGCGTGAACCCTTACAACATAGGGATGGTTCTCAACTTCTTGGAGGTACTCTACAGTGGTATTCCTCCATCAAAGAACAACTTTCGAGCAAAAGTGCAGAATGAGTTTGGATTGCAATTGTCAAACCAAGTAGTGATGGAAACCAAAAAAAATACTGGAGGAAGTGTTTTTCTCAATAACAATAAGAAGCATAGGATAAATATGTTTTTCCTACTTAACATTGATAAATAAACAGCCTATATATAGGCTAATACATAACTGAAAGCAACATGAAAATTATCCAACGTTCAAAACAAACTTCTATTGACTAGTTAAATAGAAATAAACTTACTGACACTCCTAAAGACTATGACAACCCAAACGTTTACAAACAAAAGAACTTAAATTTTCACAACAATCTCTCCTTTAAACTGATGTTCCAGACGTACATCCAGTTTAATAAGAGTTAACTTTGAAGCTCCATTCCTAAAACTGAAACATTTGAAGTACAAACACCAAGTAGTTTTCTGAGCTTCTGAGATACATGAAATTTGAGAGGCTTGGTTAGAATATCTGCAACCTGGTCTTCAGTTCGGTAGTAAATAAGATTAATGACTCCACCATTGAGAACCCGAATTTCCAGCATTCCAGCAGCAATGCAAAATTCCAGCAGAAACTATTATTTCAGAAGCTGATATTTTTCCAGCAGATTAGAATCCAGCAGCAAACAACAGATAAAATCCAGCAGCAGACAACAGATAAATCCAGCAGCAGCAGCACGAAATTCCAGCAGACAGTTACTAATTCAGCCCATGACCTGTAACTGAAGCATTTAACACGGAATAAAGATTGTTAATGGCAGATTATGGCCATTAATTTGGAGGCTAACAGTCAAAATTTTGCCTATATATAACACCCTCAAACCTCTTGATTGGTGTTACACAAATATTGAGTTATCACTTGAAATATTTGAGATAAGAGAGTTCTTATTTTCGGGCAGTAGAAACCAGTAGCGAGAGCAAGCCTATTTCCAGACTTCAACCGAAACTCTCCAACAAATTACAGTAAGTGGGCTTATGTATAAGTATCTTGAAACCCGTTTGATGATTTCTGTTTTAAAGCAAAGTTTATGTATGATCGATTTCTGATATCTGATTTTGAAGCACTGAAACTTAGTGAACTAATGGTAGGAATATATATTCTGAACATTACTGATTACTGATTACTGGTCTCACCCCTTAGAGGAGAGAACATATAGTGGACTGATATCAGTTTAGCCATGAAATTCACAAACGTGCTCAGTGCTTACTTGTTAAACTTCTGATTTCTGATTACTGATTACTGAATACTGATTACTGATTTCTGAATACTGAATACTGATTTCTGTTATGAAAATAAGAATTTCAGTATATTATTTGTATTACTGTTTCTGTATGAAAACGATTTCGAAAACTGAGAGTTATTCCCGCCCCCGCTTACTGAGTTACAATCATATCACTCACCCACCGAAACATCTCAGATAAGAACGATGAAGAAAGATTAGAAGCAGAGGAGCATGATCAGTTTTGGGGATGGTGAAGAAGAAGACCGTTACTTTCAGTTTTAGATTATGTTTTCCGCTGCATCTGTAGAAGCAATGTTATGTCTGTTTTACATTTCCGCCGTAAAACATTAGTGATTCGAGTTTGTATCAGACAATGAATTATTTCGTATTATGAATAAAAAGACTGGTTTCTGAATTTTGTACTTCTGAGGCTTGTTGTTTTCGAATGTAAATTTGATAGCAACGCCGGTGTCAACCAACCCCCGTCCCGGGGCGTGACACCATCATTTGTGAGATCTCTCAAGAAATGATACTTCACATTTATATGCTTGCTTCGACCATGTAAAACTGGAATTTTTGAAAGCTTTATTGCTGAACTGTTATAACAATAAATTTGAGTTAGTCAATCCTCCTTGAAATTCAGCTCTTTAAGGATTTTCTTTAGCTAAATAGCTTGACAAGCACAAGTCAAGCAGTTGTATCAACAAATTCAGCTTCAGTAGATGATAATATGACAATAGGTTGCTTCTTTGATGACCATGAAACAACTTCTGTCCCCATCATGTAAACATAACCAGATGTGCTTTTCCGATCATCTGAATCTTCGGCACAGTCATTCTCTATAAAGCCAAACAAATCTGACTTTTCTCCATTCTTGTAGATCAACCCAAACTCCTTAGTACCTTGCAAGTAACGGAAAAATATTTTTGCAACCAAGAGATGAATCTCTATAGGACATTCCATGTACCTTCTAATCACACTTACAACATGCATTATATCTGATCTTGTTGATGTCAAATACATTAAACTCCCCACTATTTGTTTGTAGAGAGTGTCATCAACCTTCTTTCCTTCATTATCTTTGTTTAGCTTCACTCCAAACTCAGATGGAGTATTTACAACATTACAATCTTTCATTTGAAACATGTCCCAGATTTCTCGCACATATTTCTTTTAAGAAATAAATTTCCAACAGAGGACTGTACCACTTCAATTCCAAGAAAATAATTCATCATACCAAGATCAAACATCTCAAATTCAGCCATCATGGATTTCTTAAAAGTTCCAAATATGGTTGTGTTATTTCCAGTAAATCATATGCATATAAGTAAACAATGAACATTTTCAATCTTTATGAAAAATGTATGTTCATAAGTACATTTTTGAAATTCTTCCTTCAAAAATAAGTTTCTATACAATTATACCAAGCCCGTGGAACTTGTTTAATCCATGTAGAGCTCTATTTAACTTATACAGTTTTTGCTCATTGCCAAGTTTTACATAACCAGGAGGTTGATCTATAAATACCTCTTCTTTCAAATCTCCATGGAAGAATGCTGATTTTATGTCTAATAGGAAGATAGGCCATGAGTTTTGAGGTGTCATAGCAATCACCAATCTAATTGTATCATGCCTCGCAACTCGAGCAAAGATTTCTTTATAATCAACACCAAACTCCTGCTTATAGCCTTTGGCTACCAAGCATGTTTTGTGCTTTTCGACCTCACCGTTCTCCTTTAACTTTGTCTTGTAAACCCACTTTACACCAATTGTGTTATGCCCTTTTGGAAGATCACATAGCTCCCATGAATCATTTCTTTCAATGGCTGTAATTTTAGCACCCATATCCTTTCTCCATTTTGATTCTTCGACAACCACTTCAAAAATGGTAGGATTGCAATCTCCCTTAGAATGTGGTGTTATTGGCCCAAAAATGTCGGAATGAACAAGCTCCAATGTCTTCTTAGTCCTCCATGATTTCCTTGTGGGAATTGATTACGGTGTTGTTTTCTAACAACACATTCCTCACAAAATTGAGAAGAATCTATAATTTGAGGAAGCCATGTCACCACGTTATTTTGCTGTAGCATTTTCAATCCGCCAAAATTCAGATGCACATAGCAAAAGTGCCATAGCCATGCCTCGCCTTCTAATTTTGCTGAGAAGCATGGATGTGTAGTGTTGTGGAGATAAAGTGGGAACATACGATTCACTGTCATGTTAACTTGAGCAACTAAGGCCAACTTTGGGTCTTGAATTTGACATACTCTATCTTCGATAAATATCTCATATATATTTTCTTGCAACTGACTCACACTAAGCAAGTTGGTCTTTAAATCTGGCACAAAAAGAATATTAGCGATAGAGTGGGTGGAATTTCCTTTGGTTTGGATTGTTATCTTTCCTTTTTCCCATAACATAAATTTTAGAGTTTTCACCAAAATTAACAGAGCTGCAAAGGAAATCTTCCAATTCAGAAAATTCCTTCTTCTCTCCACATATGTGGTTGATGCAACCAGTGTCTAAATACCACATGTTTTGTTGAGTTTCTTCCTTCACATGACACACCGTCAAAAGAGACACATCTTCTTCCTTTTCTGGAAAGTTAGATTGATCTCCACTTTGTTTAATCAAATCAGTTTGACATTCTGATTTATAATGTCCATACCTATGACATTTGAAACATTCAACATTGAACTTATCTGCTGACTTTGATCTAAAAGTTGTTGGATGGTGGCCTCCATGTCCCATACTTTTTCCTTGAAATTGACTCTCTTGATATTGATGATTTTGTTGTTGATTCCCACGATCATTGTTTCTTCTTCCTCCTCTACCTTGATCTCTGCCTCTTCCTTTATTAGCTCTACTAGGTGTAGAGTGATTTTCTGATAGCGCTTTCAATGCTTGTTCTTCTTTTTCTTGCTGGTTAATTTTTTGCTCATGAACCAAAAAAAAGCTTTTTACTTCATCAATTGACAGTAAACCAACATCATTTTCTTCTTCTATATCACAGACAATAAAATTAATTTTGGTGTCAGGGATCGAAGAATTTTCTCAATAATGACAAGATCCTCTGTCTTTTCGCCATGGATCCGCATCTAGTTAATGATTGCCATCATTCTTGAACAATATTCTATAATTGATTCTCCTGACTTCATTCGAAGTACTTCGAACTCCGACAAGGTGTTTGCTGCCTCTTAGTTCTTGCTAGACCTCGGTACTTCTTCTTCATGGAATCCCAAATATGCTTGGATGTGTCTTTGCAAAGAATGGTTTCCAAGATTGAGCGATCAATAGCTTGGAAGAGAACTCTTTGCTTGAAGATCCTTTATTTTCAGCCCTTCAACCTCTGTCTTTGCGCATCTGTCATCACAACACTTGTTGTTGGTTTTGCTACTCCAGAAACAACAATCGTACAATATTCTTTGGACCTCAAGAAGTTCTCCATGAGCATGCTTCAATGATCATAGTGAACAACAAAGCATGGAATGGCTGCCAGTACAAAACTTTCGGAAGCCATCAGTCTCACCTTTTTCCTCCTTGGAACTCAACCTTTCTCTGGTAACACGGATGGAAACCAAAAAAATACTGAATGACGTGTTTTTCACAATAACAATAAGAAGCTGAGGATAAATATTTGATAAACAAAATACATAACCTTAAAGTAACATGAAAATAGACATTAACCAACATTCAAAAACAAACTCCTATTGAATAGGTAAATAGAAACAAATTTATTGACAGTCCTAAAGACTAGGACAACCCAAACGCGTACAAACAAAAGAAATTAAATTTCTAAACAAGTAGGCTCGATTTTTGTTAGCATAAACTCCGCATGATGCGAGAAGAGGGGCAAGGAAGGCGGCTTTGGCGAAGCCAGGTATAGACCGAGATAACTCCACGGGGCCTGAAATCACTTCCGTCGACAGAACGGAAAATCGATGGTAGAAGATTGTATCTCAATGGTAGAAGATGGCAATACCGATGTGGTAAATTATGTCTATGTGATTCTTTTAAGACGAGTGGTAATACTTCATGTTTCACTCTAGATATTAACTTGTCTTTCGGAAGTAGTTCTCAGTTTTTTTTTATTGCAATTCATGTTTGATATTATTTAAAATATCAAGGATTGAAAGATAAAAAAATTATTATCTTTAGGACTTCTGCTTCAACTTCTCTTTATTGTTTAAAAAATTTCAAGTTCAATGAAAATTTATACATTTTTCTTTTCTTTTTAACTTTTTCACAATTAATTGTTTAAATGTCAAATTTGTTTCAATGAGGTTTTTGCACATTTTCGGGTGCAATTTATTTGGCTAATAATTTATTGGTTGATATTTGTTTTTTTTATTAAGCTAGATCCATTAAATAAATTCTAAATTAGTTGTAATCTTATTTATCAAAAAAAAAAGTTGAAATTACCTCTCTATGAAGATAAATCCATTCAATAAATAAAATTTACATACTATTTTAGATGAAATTTTGGTACATCTGATATGAGTTAAAATGAGTCATATGCCTCTTTTATAAAATAATTATCTAAACTATACGTAAAGATATTATATCCAAAATAATTATCTGAACCATACGTAAAGATATTGGGTTTTTTAAAATTAATTTAAAAAAAAAATAATTTCAAAAATAAGGTAGATGGTAGAGTTTTGCAAAAACAGTTTTTTATTTTTTATTTTATTATTATTATTTTATTGAATTTGAACTCATATCTTATTAGAAATATATGAAGACAACATGTGAAAAAAAAAATAATGTTGAAACTCAAGTTCAATAATTTTAAAAATATATCACTTTAAATGATGAGTTAGTCAACCAATTTTTTTTTAAACAAATTCTTTATTTGTAAAATATTAATTAATTTATCTTTCAAAAAAAATTTGAGCTTATTTTTGTTTTATAAAAAATTATTTATTTAAATATATGTTGGTTTAGTTTTCAAAAAATATATATATGCGTATCTATCCACTTATTATATATATTTTTAAAAATAATGGATTTGAGCTCCAACTTACATTTTTTTGTGTGTAGACTAATTTGAAAGATAATAATTTTTTTATTTTTTTCACAGGAAAAAAATTTTGAATCTGTACAAAAATTTCGAAAGATAAATTTCTTAATATTTTTAAAATAAATAATTTTCTAAATTGCTGATCGATTCACTATTTTAAAGTTATTTATCTTACAAATTAGTCCTTTTACAAAAAATGAATTTAGATCTCCAATTCATATAATTTAAAAAATAATAAAATAAGTGGATCGACACATATTCACTATTTTTTAAAAAAAAAACTAATCAACGTATATTTAAATAAATAAAAGAGCGTATTCCAATTATTATTATTATTTTTCATTAACCATAATACTAGTAATAATAAATAAAAAATGAATGGTTGGATACGTAACTATTTTTTTTCGAAAAACTAAATCAACACTTATTTAAGTAAATAATATTTTTAAAACAAAAATAAGTTAAATTTTTTGAAAGATAAATTAATTAATATTTTACAAATAAACAATTTTTTAAAAAAATTGGTTGACTAACTAACCATTTAAAGTGACTTATTTTTCAAATTATTGAACTTGAGTTTTTATTCTATTTTTTGCATGTAATTTTCCTATTTTACTAATAAGATAAATGTCCAAATTCAATAAATAATAATAACGATAATAAATTTTTTTTTAAAAAAAACAGCGTTCAATGCCTTGGTAGCTTGGACGCTGCAATTTTGCAGCATCAGATGCTATTAGTGGTGGACGCTGCAAAATATATTGCAACGTCCGTAATTGATGGTAGCGTTTTGCCTTAATTTTGCAAAATTCCACAATATACCTTATTTTTAAAATTAATTTTTTAAAAAAAAAACAAAGATATTATATTCAATTTGGTCCGTTCATACTATTTCAAAGAACAAGAATTGTTTGGCCATAAACTGTATACTTGATGTTTATGATTTTAATTTATATTTTTTTATTTTTAGAATAGGAAAATAAAGAAAATTTTGGGGTTTAAATAGAATATTAGAAATTTTTTACTTGATTAAACTTGTTTTACATATACTATCGGTTCAGTTTGATTTAAATTAATAAAAGTGCATATACGGATATAAAAGTGATTTTTTTAGAAGTTATTATAATTAGGTCTCGAACTTGATATTGCCACAAATTTGAAATCTTGTTATTGAACCAACAAGTAATTGGTCTTAAATTGATAATTTTTATGTCCTCATCCCACTATTTGCTTCGCATAATTGTCAAACAAAAAACTTTCATCGAAACAATACAAAATCTTACAATATTCTCTCTCAAATGTGTCTTCACAACAAAACATCTTAATCATCGGAATTTTATGTCCTCGTCCCACTATTTGCTGGGCATAATTATCAAACAAAATACTTCATCGAAACAAATACAAAACATTACAATATTCTCTCTCAATTGTGGCTTCAAAACAAAACATCATATCCATCTAAATCTATTACACGAACACGAAAAGCATCGTTTCCATTTTCATGTTGATGCTTTTGCATTTGCTTCGCTGAGATTACCAATGATTTTTTACAGTACTTCAACTCGATATATCGAAGTGTATCTATTTCTCCTATGCCGCTAGGAATCTCATTAATCTGCTTGGCACGCACAAGAATCAAGCTTTCAAGACATGGGAAATGCTCTTTTTCCATTTCCCACGTAAACAGAGAATCCAAAGAAGAGCGGAAGTACTTGAGTTGAAGAAATTGACCTTCCATCATCACCCACTTTGAAACTTCATTGACTGCCATAGTTGTTGTTAGCCAAGATCGAGAAGATCAGATCACAAAAATTAATTTCTTGTGATTTCAATCAACTCTTCTTCACATGATCGATTGTTCTACGTATTTAACACGAATTGATTAATTACAACACACAGATATTAGAGATTACCTTTGAAGCGTGTTTACGATCTTTCTCTGCACTGGATCTACGCTCCAAACCTCCAAGCCTTCTCTGGTGTTCTCTCAAACTCTTAACGTAGGATTGTGTGTGGTCAGAAGTTACAATATCACATATATATATAAAATATTTGTGATATCTTGTAGCAAAAAGATAATAACAATATCTTTTAAAATATAAATTTAAATGGACAGAATATATTATACCATATCTAGAAGATTTGATATCTCAATCTTCCATGAAATATAATAGTCAAGATAAATTTATCCCACATATACCATAAATTATAACTCATATAATTTATCCGAGTTTATATTAGAGCCACCAAAGGGACCTGGTCGGATTCAATTAAATTAAGCTCCAATAAATTAATTTGATCCAATCAACTCATGATTAATCAAAATAATTTATTAATCTTATTCTACTCCACTAAAAGAATAAGATTGCACTCTCAAATTAATTGATATTACTGAAGCACAAAATCAATAATTATATCCTCTGATTTATCGACCCAACATATCACCCCTATCGATCAATTAGAACATCTAAAACATGGTATCCAGACCATATAACCCACATTAGATATTCATAGCTTCTCAACCCTCATCTTCTCTTTGACAGTCCCATGTGATCACATCACATAATTAATTCAACAAGAATGTTGAACTACTGAGCTCAGATTTTACTGTCTTCTAGAAGAACTTGTGAGTTTATGATCATACCTATTGACTAGGTGACAGATTCCATATTACGAATATATGTTCTTTGTTATTTCACTTTGATTCCCAAAACATCAAGATATTGACCAATAGTTTGGTCTCACTCATTGATGCATCAAAGAACTTCAAGTTAGTAATCAAAGTTCATTATCCGCTCAGGATTAAGGTGTTATGTACGACAATCAAGTGATTTTGAATTAGTATGGTCAAATCAAATTCAAATCTCACGTGGTCCAGTCCAATACAACAAAATGTATCCTTAATTTTATTACCAAACCAAAGATAGGCTTCAATAAAATTGAGACGATCTTATCAAAATAATTTGTCCTTATTTATTTACCGATCGTGGACAATAATACTTTGGATTGAATTACAAATTGAATCTTTCTGTGTTTAACGACTTAAACACTCAATTTATAATTATACCACAATCCAATGGACATATGCATTGCTCAAAAATAAATTTATTTAAAGAAATAAATGAACATTATTTTAATTTCAAAATGTCATCAACATATAACAAAAGTACTCAATGGGCATCATACTATCGAACATTTTCCTCCCACTTGCCCTAGAGTAAATGAGTCATGTCTAGTACACCCATATTTTGAATATGTTCCTCAAAAACTCTAGCAGGTAAGCTTTTGGTGAAAGGATCAGCAAGATTTTCAGTAGATGTTATCTTGCACACTGTCACGTCTCCTCGTTGAACAATATCCCTCACTAGGTGATATTTTCGTTCAATGTGTTTTCCACGCTGATGGTTTCTTGGTTCTTTTGCATTTGCCACTGCACCACTGTTATCACAATATAAAGTAATGGCATTTGATGCAGCAGGAACAACCTCAAGGCTTAGCAAAAACTTTTTCAGCCAAACGGCTTCTTTTGCTGCTTCACAAGCCGCTACATACTCCGCTTCCATGGTGGAATCAGCAATACATGATTGCTTGATACTCCTCCAAACAACAGCACCACCACCCAATGTGAACACAGATCCTGATGTGGATTTACGAGAATCTCTATCAGCTTGAAAATCAGAATCAGTATAACCCACAGGTGCCAACTCTGAAGCCGAGTAAACCAACATATACCCTCTAGTTCTGCGAAGATACTTGAGAATATGCTTTACAGCAATCCAGTGCTCTGGTCCTGGGTTTGACTGATGTCTACTAACAATCCCAACAGCATAACAAATATCTGGTCGAGTGCATAGCATAGCATACATAAGACTTCCTACAGCCGAAGCATAGGGAACTCTTTTCATGTATTCCACTTCACTTGGATTCTTGGGATTGTGGTCATTTGACAAGTGAATTCCATGTCTAAAAGGTGTTTGACCTTTCTTGGAATTTTGCATTGCATACCTCACCAATATTTTATCAATATATGAAGATTGAGATAAAGCAATCCGTTTGTTCTTCCTATCCCGAAGGATTTGGATACCTAGAACATAACTTGCTTCTCCCAAGTCTTTCATGTCAAACTGTTGAGACAACCAATTTTTAGCAGATGTCATCACCCCTACATTATTCCCAATATGTAGGATGTCATCCACATATAGCACAAGAAAAATCACCTTGTCATCCAAAATTTTCTTATAGACACAAGGCTCATCAAGATTTTGATCGAAACCATAATCTTTCACAGATTGATCAAAAACGATGTTCCAAGACCTTGACGCATGCTTAAGTCCATAAATAGACTTTTTCAGTTTGCATACTTTATGCTCTTGACCATTGTGAATAAAACCGTCTGGTTGTACCATATAAATGGTTTCGTAAAGATTTCTATTAAGAAATGCTGTCTTGACATCCATTTGCCACACCTCATAATCAAAATGAGCTGCAATGGATAAGAGGATCCGAATAGACTTTATCATAGCCACAGGTGAAAAGGTTTCATCGTAATCGATTCCTTCTCGTTGGCTAAAACCTTTGGCTACCAATCTAGCCTTAAAGGTCTCTGTTTTTCCGTCTATTCCTCTCTTTCTCTTGTAGACCCACTTACACCCTATAGGTCTCACACCTTCAGGAATGTCTACAAGAACCCAGACGGAGTTAGTGTACATGGATCTCATTTCTGATTCCATGGCACTCCTCCATTGGTCAGCGTCAACATCCTCCATAGCTTCTTTGTACGTGATGGGATCCTCCTCTTGTTCAATGGAAACCGCATCAAACGATTCTCCATAGAGCAAGTATCTAGAAGGTGGTCGAATGACCCTCCTACTACGTCTAAGTTGTGGAGGTTCTTGGTTGATTGGAATTGATTGTCGTTGTCTTAAGTTCTCTTCTTGATCATTTCCTTCATTTTCCATTTGGATATGATGGGGTGACCGATCATTAGAACCAATGTTTTCTACCACTTCATTTGTTTGGAAATCAGTGGTTAATGGTGGTAGAAATGTGAATTCAAACTGAGTAGGTTCAGTGCGGATCTCTGGAGTAGATGATTCAGTAATCTCTTCCAAAAGAACCTTACTCTTTGATTCACTCTCTTCTATGTGCTTGTCCTCTAAGAAGGTTGCATTTGTACTCAAAAATACCTTCTTGTCTTGAGGACTATAGAAGTAATATCCTCTTGTTCCCTTAGGATATCCAACAAACATGCATAATTCTGATCTAAGTTCCATTTTATCCATCTTTCTCTTTAGCACATAAGCATGACATCCCCATATCCGAATATGTCTTAGATTAGGCACGCGCCCATTCCACAATTCAAGAGGTGTTTTAGAGACAGATTTAGAAGGAACCATATTCAATAAGTATATTGCAGTTTGGATAGCATATCCCCAAAAGGATGTACTGAGCTTAGAGAAACTTAGCATAGACCTGACCATGTCCAACAAAGTCCTATTTATCCTTTCAGAGACACCATTCTGCTGAGGTGTAGCTGGTGCGCTCAATTGGGATATTATCCCATTATCTGATAAGTATGTTCTAAAGTCATTGGATAGATACTCGCCACCTCTGTCTGATCGAAGTGTTTTTATGCTCTTACCTAATTGTTTTTCCACTTCATTTCTGAATTCCTTGAACTTTTCAAAAGATTCAGATTTGTGGGACATTAGGTAAACATAACCGTATCTAGAGTAATCATCAGTGAAAGTGATGAAATACTCAAATCCTTCTCTAGCTTGTACACTAATTGGTCCACATATATCAGTGTGCACTAATTCCAAAACTTCATTGGCTCTATGTCCTTTAGATTTAAAAGACCTCTTAGTCATCTTACCTTCCAAACAGGATTCACATACAGGCAAGGATTCCACCTTTAAATTACTTAAAGGACCATCCTTGACCAACCGTTGAATTCTATTAAGGTTGATATGACCAAGTCTCAAGTGCCACAAATAAGTTTCATTAGTGGGAGACAATTTAATTCGTTTGTTGGATTCAATGTGATGCAAAGAGCTGTCATCTTGTTTTAAGACATACAAATCGTTATTCAAATGTCCCTTGCAAATAAGGGCTTTATTCAAGGTAATATCAACCACCATTTGTGAAAAATGGACATAATATCCTTGTCTAAACAATAAAGCAACATAAATCAAATTTCTAGTAATCTCCGGAACATAATAACAATGTCTTAAAACCAAATGTTTATTATTCGAAAAATAAAGATAAACAATTCCAACAGCTTTTGCAGACACCACAGCCCCTGTGCCAACTCTTAGAGTATATTCCCCTTCATTGAGGTTTCTGGTTACTTGGAACCCCTGCAAAGTATTGCATATATGATTAGTGGCTCCAGAATCTACAATCCAAGTATCAGTAGAATCAACCACTAAACAAGACTCATAAAAGATAACTCACCACTACCCTGCTTCTTGGAAGCTAGATATCCTTGGCAGTTTCTCTTCCAATGACCCTTCTCTCCACAATGGAAACATTTTCCCTTAGGCTTGCCATCTACCTTGACTTTCTTCTCATTTTGTTGTGGACCCTTCTTGTTGGGCTTCTTCCTTTTATTCCCATTTTTACCTTTCGGCTTGGAATAAGACGGCCCAACAGAAGGAACAACAAATGCATCACCAGTTTTAGTCTTAAGAACACTTTCAGCATTTTGGAGTTCCTTCATCAGCTCAGTCAGGGACATGTTTAGCTTATTCATGTTATAGCTAACCTTAAACTGTGAGAACATCTCAGGGAGAGTCTCAAGTGCCATGTCAACCTGAGTCTCTGATTTGATTTCAGCCCCTAACACCTCCGCCATGTTAAACTGAGCGATCAATGCAAGCATATGATCTCTCACGGGCGTCCCAGGTTTCATGCGCATGTTCATAATGGTTCTAATGGCTGCTTGTCGTGCCTGGCGTCCTTGATGCTCAAACATTTCTTGGAGGCTTTCCATGATTTTTGTAGCAGTGTCCATATTCTGATGTTTCTGTTGCAGCACATTTGAGATGGATCCCAAAATGTAGCAACGGGCCATCTCATCAGAACTGATCCACTTATCATAAGCCTGCTTTTGAGCTACTGTGGACTCCGCCGTAGGCACCGATGGACAGGGTTCATTGAGCACAAACTTGTGTTTCTCCGCAGTTAAGACAATCAATAAATTACGTTTCCAATCAATGTAATTTTCTCCGACTAGTTGGTTGTTGGTTAATATCATAGACAGTGAATTTCCAGTCATTTTTCTGAAATTAAAATAAATTTAAATGAGCAATGCAATAAATAAAATTATGTGTTATGCATGAATGCATTTGTAGATCCCAAAAACTACTACAACACAGCAATTTACCTAAAACTTCAAAATACATAATTTTTTCTTCAGGAAAAAAACATGTTATTTATAGCTAGGCTGAGACCCTCTCGCTAAATTCAATATATCTAGCAACTCATGCAATATCAATTTAGTATTGCTTGATTTTGGCCATCAAAAGATATTGTAACAACATTCTATAGGAAATTCTCACAATATCATTGACTTAAGTGTATACCCTTAAATTAATTATTTATCAAGTACCAAATTAATTATATCACCTATAGGGTGGTCACAATTAATTTTACTATAAATAATTATAATGAGTCCAATCAAGTAACCGAAACAATGTAGCCCTCCTATAGGGAGATCAATAAAATTGGCACGATGCATACATAATTCTTACTAATGGACTAATAAGGGAGACCGTGGGTTTATTTAAAATATACCCTCTCACACTTAATATTTAAGTTTAATTTTGGGTTTTATCCGATTAATAAAATCATGACTATTTTAACTCTTAAAATAGTTCAATTATTAATCAAAATATTTATTCTCTAAAAAATAGAATAAGTAAAATTTTATGCATGATAATATGGTTACCTAAAGCGGTGTTTATGCAATCTACATGGCATGATACATGAATGATAAAATATAAACAATAATTAAGCAAGAACAAATTTATGGCCCAACCTAGACACAAAAATTAAAGATCTAATTGAACCCAAAAATTGGCCCAATACTTTAATTTAAAAAATTTCCAGCCCAAGTAGTAAACAATCTGGTTTGGCCCATGGATAATTTTCAGGATCCGACCCGAAAACCATGACCCGAACCCGTGATCCAGAACCGTGACCCATCTTCCACCCTACAAAAAAAAAAAAAAAAAACGCCGCCTCCGCCGCCGCCGCCGCCGCCGCTGGATTCGCCGGAAGCTTGCGAACGTGAAGATTTCCACCGCGCCGGTCACTGGAAAACCACCGAGACACCATATCGATTTCGAAATCGAAAATAGGTGCCCGATTTTTACAGATCCAGCGCATAAAAATCGAAGATTTTCGCATCTCCTCCGCGCCGCTCCACCGCGAAGACAACGCATGAGAAGGACCGAGAAACACCTTCGCATACATCCCTCATCCTCACGGCCGCGTGCTTCCGATCGTGCGACCCAGATTTGCTATTTTCATGGAGGTTTTCGAAATTGCAGAACAGGTCCCTGACGAATTGAAGAAGATGCACTTCGGTCCCTGGAACTCTTTGGGCGAAATTGCATTCTGGTCCTTGTAGTTTTAATTGAATTGCATCCGGCCCTCCAGATCTTTGAAGCGAAGCAGAAAAGCCCAAATCCGAAAAATACAATAAAATTTGCACGAAAATAACAAGGGGAAACATGGAGTCGTAATCCACCCCCTTGGTTACAGACTCGAAAATACGAAATACAATTTCACCAAAAACTAAGGCCATAAACTGTTCAAAAATTAAATAAATCAATCCATTCAAACCATAATCACATAAATCTAACACCGCTTTAAACTAAAACATGCATAAATAATTAATTAATTCGAAATACGCA
This sequence comes from Primulina tabacum, assembly GCF_025594145.1. Classification (NCBI taxonomy): domain Eukaryota; kingdom Viridiplantae; phylum Streptophyta; class Magnoliopsida; order Lamiales; family Gesneriaceae; genus Primulina; species Primulina tabacum. The sequence goes on along the minus strand of NC_134565.1, from coordinate 37,466,421 downwards.
AAACAATATCAAAACACGTGGCTCTGATACCATATGTTAGCCAAGATCGAGAAGATCAGATCACAAAAATTAATTTCTTGTGATTTCAATCAACTCTTCTTCACATGATCGATTGTTCTACGTATTTAACACGAATTGATTAATTACAACACACAGAGATTAGAGATTACCTTTGAAGCGTGTTTACGATCTTTCTCTGCACTGGATCTACGCTCCAAACCTCCAAGCCTTCTCTGGTGTTCTCTCAAACTCTTAACGTAGGATTGTGTGTGGTCACAAGTTACAATATCACATATATATATATAAAATATTTGTGATATCTTGTAGCAAAAAGATAATAACAATATCTTTTAAAATATAAATTTAAATGGACAGAATATATTATACCATATCTAGAAGATTTGATATCTCAATCTTCCATGAAATATAATAGTCCAGATAAATTTATCCCACATATACCATAAATTATAACTCATATAATTTATCCGAGTTTATATTAGAGCCACCAAAGGGACCTGGTCGGATTCAATTAAATTAAGCTCCAATAAATTAATTTGATCCAATCAACTCATGATTAATCAAAATAATTTATTAATCTTATTCTACTCCACTAAAAGAATAAGATTGCACTCTCAAATTAATTGATATTACTGAAGCACAAAATCAATAATTATATCCTCTGATTTATCGACCCAACAGTTGTCATCTCGAGTACTTGAAGATTCGAAAGCGACCCAATTATGGTCATATTTTCCCAAGGAAAAAGTACTCCATATAGAGATAACTTCTTTAGACTGATTGGAAAAGCATGGTTCCATGTCTTTAAGGGATTAGCCGAGAAGAACTTTGAGATTTGCAAGTCCTCGAGGCTTTGTAAATGGCAAAGGTTTTCGAGATTATAATAATCCCAATTATGATTATTCATATTATAATATGCAACAGCCAATTTCTTCAGATTCACTAGTATTTTGATGATCTCTTCGGTAAATATGAAATCCGCTACTGTCTCAATCGTTTGTAGATCACTTGCATGAACAATTCCTATATCAAAGAGATAGGATAAATGAAAATCATTGTTCCAGATCAGATGCCTTAACTTCCGCATCTTTAAAATTTCATATGGTAATTGCCATTTGTTTCCGAAACCGATGTCATCCAGATAAACAACTATAGTTTCGAGATTGGGATGTTTCGATATTGAGACTGGAAATCCATCAAGATATGGATAACCTATCTCGAAAGCAAGGTACCTTAAATTGACGAATGTAGAGATTACATGTGACAATTTCGGCCAAGTTACTTGGGATGCATCCAAGACACCGACGTGTCTAGACCTTAGATCTATTCTTGGCATCTGATATTTCGCGGAGAAAAGTAGAACCGAACGCACGCTCGAATCTAGGATTTTCCATTCTTGAAAATCCTTCGTGCCATGAATTATTAGGCGGCGATATGGATTCTCTACAAATTCTGTTCCGGAATTGATTTTGGATGGCACATGATAAAGAAACCCCTGCTTTTGTTATGCAAATCTCCCTCAACATATCATGGATTCCAACAGTTTCGTGTTTCCCGTCAGGCCCTTTCTTGCTCACTAAGAGCAAACTTCTGTTCACCAGATCCTCCAAATAACGTTCCCCCACATCTTCCAGGCACTTCGACTGATGATTTGGTTTCAAAAATCCCTCAGCAACCCACAACTTGATTAGCTTAGAAACATCAATTTCAGAATCTTCAGGAAAAGCTGCTATGTAGAGCAAGCATGGTTTTAGTCGAAGAGGTAACCGATCATAACTAAAACACAGTATCTTTGAGCACTGAAGGGCAATGGTAGGCTCTTTAGAACTTATATTTTCCGAAACATTTTCCCACACTTCTTCTCTCATAACGGTTCCTGAAGAAAGGAGTAGTTTTGCAACCACCACGATGGTGAGGGGAAGTCCCCCACAATTTTCCGCAATCTTCTTCCCGACTTCCACCAGTTGGAGAGGACAAGATTGTTGTTCAAAAACACTTTCTCGAAGTAATTTCCAACTTTGATCATTATTTAAACAGTTCATTTGGTGAACTGGAGCATCTGAAGATCTCGCATGAGAAGCCACATCTAACAGCCTGGTGGTTAACAAGATTCGACTTCCACTACCATCATCTGGGAATGTCATCTTGAAATCATCCCATGCCTTGGTACTCCATATATCATCAATCACAATGAGATATCACCCGCCAATGAGACTTTGATACACTAGTGTTGCCAGTTCTGCTTCGTTCTCATTAGATTGTTCATTCTTGACGGACTTCAAAAGCCCTGAAAGAACATCACTCCTTCGATACTCTTGTGACACTGTGATCCATGCGCATTTGTCGAAGTATTGAGAAAGGATTGAATCGTCGTATGCTTTTCTAGCCAGAGTCGTCTTCCCGATTCCCCCCATCCCAACAACTGGGATAGTTTGGAGGTTAGCAGAGTCTTCGTATAACCGTTCTTTGATTGCGATCAAGTCATCATCAAATCCCACAACCATTTTTTTGGCAGTGGCTTGGACCGTGGATGAACGATCAACAGGAAAAGAATAAGATACAGATCGGAGATCTTTTGCCGTGTCACCGTTATTCATCTTCATCGTCTCTTCCCAAATAAAACCAATCCTTTCAGACGCCAAGGTTAAGTCTCGATCCAAGTTCAAATTAGCCTCTTCAGAACTCCCATCATCATCAATAGTTGACACCGAAAACTGATACGAATCCATGAAATCTTGAGCTTCATATGCAGCTTTTCTAATCCCATTTCCCTCACGACCAAGTGTTTCTTGATATTTATCTGAATAATCTTCAAGGAAAGAAACGATGAAATCAACTTTTTCCTTGAGAGAAACATTTTTTTCTTTGTGAAGAGAATGGGTATGCTTCTTAAGATTCAAAATCTCTCGCAATGATCGAGCAACAACAAGAAGAGCAGCATAAGCAGCAGCCATGGAAGGAGAGAAAAATGGAGCAAGTACAAGTTCATGTGATAGTTGACATTTTAGTCAATTAATTATTTAGCTTGTGGGAAACAGCTGGGTAGCATCCATTAATCATTATAATATAATAAATAATTCTAATTTCTATGAATCTATAAAATATTCATCTATGAAAATTAAATTTTCTCCTGTCAATTATTTTGAATTTTTATTAACTTAAATATGATTTATTAAAATAATTTGTACAAGTTGTATAGTGAGTTTGGTAAATGTCCACACAAATTTAATATTTGTTAAATTTTAATTATACATACACACAAACACACATATATATATTTTAAAATATTATAAGTAAAACAATGTATATATTGACATGTTATTTTAGCATAAATGTCAGTGTTATATTTAATGCTTATTATTCATTTTTATATGTGAGTTTCAAGAAAAATCAAGAACCTTCTCTCCATCGTCGAATAATATAATGTAGTGTACTTTGATTCAAGATCACACAATCCGAGCACTATTTTCTCAATGGATCGAAGAATTAACCTAAGCGATTATCTCACTTTGTTTGCACTTCTGTTTCTTGTATGAAGAACTCATTAACATGCAATCAATCGACAAGAATCATTCACAAAATAAGATGAGTCAGGAATTTACGTGGTTCGGTTTTTCAACCGACATCCACGGCCGCCGAAACAATAGAAATCCACTATGAAATCAAGAAGAAGTATTTTACAGAAAGACTCGATGGCATTATGAACCCTCACTCTTCCTTATATACAAAAACTTGACCCTCTTTTATATATATGAATAACTAACTCCTAAAGTAGCTAGGAACTGCATGGAGTGAATCGATATTCTTCCTTCGTTCTTGATACTTCATTCCAAGGTCTTCCACACACACGCACAGGGCCAACTTCTTAACAATTCTCCACCTTGGCTCTGTTTGTGATTATTGTGCACCCTCCTTGTCATAAGATACTCCTATTGCTCTTGGCTGCTCCAGTCCCTCTTGCTAAGTCTTTCCAACCCTGACCAAGTTTAGACATTTGTTAAACTTGGAAATAGATAGGACCTTAGTTAAAGTATCTGTCGGGTTGTCTTCTGAAGCAACCTTTTCCGCCTGAATTTCACCTCTCGAAATGATTTCTTGTATGAAGTGGACTTTTATATCAATGTGCTTGGACCTCTCATGATACAATGGATTTTTCATGAGATGTATGGCACTTTGATTGTCACAGTATACAACCAAGTTCCCTTGTTGTATTCCCACTTCCTTTATGAAACCAAGGAGCCATATTCCTTCTTTTATTGTCTCGGTTGCTGCCATATATTCCGCTTCAGTCGTTGACAAAGCAACTACCTTTTGTAAAGTGGCCTTCCAGCTGATTGCTCCACCGAATGCTGTAAAGATGTAACCTGACAGAGATTTTTTGGTATCCATACAACCTGCAAAATCTAAGTCCACATAGCCTTCAACCACTCTAGATGGATTTCTTTCTGCCATGTAACTAATCCCAACATCCCTGGTTCCATTCAGATATCGGAGAACCCACTTCAGAGCAGTCCAGTGCTCTTTCCCCGGGTTAGCCATGAACCTGCTGGTTACACTGATTGCATATGCCAAGTCAGGACGAGTGCAAACCATACAGTACATGATACTGCCAATAGCATTGGCATAGGGAACTTTCTCCATATATCGAATCTCTTCATCTTCTTGTGGAGACTGTGAGGCCGTGAGTTTGAAGTGTTGTGCCAGAGGAATGCTCACACACTTGGAGGTTAACATTCCAAACTTGCTTAAGATCTTGTTTATGTAATCTTTTTGAGACAGCATCATTTTTCTTTGTTTCATGTCACGCAGAATGTCAATGCCCAAGATTTTACTTGCTGGTCCCATATCTTTCATTTCAAATTCCTCACTGAGCTGTTGCTTCAACTGGTTTATTTCTTTTCTATCTTTGCTGGCCAGGAGCATATCATCCACATACAACATCAGATACACTTGGCTATGGGTTCCAGCAAATTTAAAATACACACAACTATCATATTTTGATTTTGAATAGCCAATCTTTGTCATGAATTGATCGAACCGCACATACCATTGCCTTGGTGATTGCTTTAAGCCATAGAGTGACCTCTTTAACAAACAAACTTGATCTGGTTTTCCCAAGCTAAAACCCTCCGGTGGCCTCATGTAAATGGTTTCTCGAAGTTCGCCATGTAAAAATGTGGTCTTCACATCCATTTGGTCCAATTCCATGTCATGTTGAGTTACAACGCTAGTATCATCCTTATGGACGTTTGTTTGACAATGGGAGAAAATATTTCATTATAATCAACTCCTTCCCTTTGTGTAAACCCCTTTGCCACCAACGAGCTTTATATCTAGCATCCTCAACTCCTGAAATCCCCTTTTTCTTTTTAAAGATCCATTAACATCCTACCAGCTTTTGGTTCTTTGGTGTGTCAACCATGATCCAAGTTTTGTTTTTCTTTAGGGATGACATCTCATCCTCCATAGCATCAATCCACTTTTGTTTCTCTCTGCAGGTTACTGCCTGTTCATAGCTTATTGGCTCCACCTCATCTAAGTCACATGCAACTAGTAGGGCAAATGCCATGAGATCAGCAAAACCGAACCTTTGAGGTGCTTTAGCTATTCGTCTCTGTCTATCGCTCACAAGTTGATAATCTTCTGAGGTCTTTCCAGTTTGTTCTCCATCAGTTTGCTCAAGTATTTCAGATTCTTTTCCTTCCTTGAGTTCAAATTCAGAAGCTATAACAGCTTGTTGTTTGTGTCACTGAATTTGATCATCCCTTCTTGGTTCAACTGGAGTTTTGAGTGGGAATTCCATTTCATTAAACTTGACATCTCTGCTGATAAAGCATCTTTCGTTTCCAGGTTCTATGCACCATAGTTTATATCCCTTGACTCCCTCCGGATAACCAAAGAAAACACACTTTTGAGCTCTAGGTTGTAATTTGTCCTGTCTTATATGGGCATATGCCGTACAATCAAAAGCTCTTAAGTTTGAATAGTTTGAGGGCTTACCACTCCACCTTTCCTGTGGAGTTTTGAATTCTATGGCAGAAGAAGGAATCCTGTTTATTAGGTAGCAGGATGTTTGGACAGCTTCTGCCCAGAAACTCCTTGATAGTCCTGAGTTTGCAAGCATGCTTCTTACGTGTTCAAGGATAGTCCTGTTCATTCTTTCCGCCAAGCCATTTTGCTATGGCGTTCCAGGCACTGTGAAATGTCTAGAAATCCCTTCATCCTTGCAATATTGTTTGAATTGATGAGAACAAAACTCGAGTCCATTATCGGTGCGGAGTTTCTTTACCTTCCTTTCTGTTTGATTTTCCACCCGACTTTTCCATTCCTTAAAGGCTGTAAAAGCTTGATCCTTGGTTTTTACTATAAAGATCCAGAGCTTCCTCGAGTAATCATCAATAATAGACATGAAGTAATTAGAACCACCCCTAGACTGCACCTTTGAAGGTCCCCACAAATCAGAGTGTATATAGTCGAGAATTCCCTTTGATTTTGTGTTAGCAGATATGAACTTAACTCTATGACTTTTTCCATATACGCAGTCTTCACAGAACTCAAGAGGTTCTATCTTGTCGCCACATAACAAATTTTGTTTGTTAAGTTCAACCAAACCTCGTTCACTTATGTGTCCCAGACTTAGGTGCCATAGTTTTGTCTTGTTTTCTGCTGTCATGGTTGAATCAATCTGACCAACTATTGCTTTTGCTTCGAGTGTGTATAAACCATTCTGTTTGGTGCCTTTCATAATAGTTAATGACCCCTTTGAAATCTTCATGATCCCAGCTTCGATCTTCACATTGAAACCATTTGTATCAAACATCCCTATAGACAACAAGTTCCTTTTCAATTCAGGAACATACCTCACTGATGTGATTAATCTTTGGCACCCATCAGGGAATCTTAGCATGATGTTCCCAATACCCAAGATTTTACATGTCTTGTTATTTCCCAAAAGCACAAAACCGGTTTCTCCTTCAACTAGTTCCCGAAACCATTCTCTTTTGGGACACATGTGGAATGAGCAACCAGAATCTAATACCCAAGATTCATTAGATTCAGATACGGCAGCAACCAGAACATCTGCTGAGTCGTAGCCATCACTCGCAACTGTTGCATCACCGTTTTCCATGCTCTTCTCTTGATATTTCCATTTTCTCTCTGGGCATTCACGCTTAAAGTGTCCTTCCTTATGGCATATGTAACACCTCAACCTTCCTCTGGATTTGGATCGAGATCTGTTTCTTGAGAATTTTGATTCCTTCTTGATCGATCTTCCTCGGGCCATTAAACCTTCACCATTCAAATCCTTCTTTGTTTCATGTTGTTTCTGTAATTCCTTTGAATTAAGAGCCGATTTAACCTCTGCTATTGTTAATGATTCCTTTCCGTAAAGCATGGTGTCAACAAAATGCTTGTAGGACTTTGGCAAGGAACTTAAAAGTAGAATTGCATAATCCTCCTCATCGATCTTAATATCGATGTTCTTGAGATCAAGAATGATTTTATTAAAATCATCCATGTGTTTCCTTAAGTCCTTTCCTTCTTCCATGCTGATTGTATAGAGTTTTTTCTTCAAATACAATCTGTTTGCGAGAGATTTCTTGAGATAGAGACCTTCCAATTTCTTCCATACCGCTAGAGCCGTGCTTTCTTCCGCGACTTCTCGCAGCACTTCATCGCCTAGACATAGTAGGATGGCACTATGGGCCTTTGCTTCTGTTTCCGCAGACATCTTCTTTTCTTTCCCGGCGACACCTTCTTCTTGATTAATGGCATCAAATAAGCCATTGTGTAAAAGAAGAGCTTTCATCTTGATCCTCCACAACTGAAATCATTTGTGCCAGTGAACTTTTCAAGATCGAACTTCGACGTCGCCATATCTCACAACCTGGCTCTGATACCACTTGTAGTGTATTTTGATTCAAGATCACAAAATCCGAGCACTATTTTCTCAATGGATCGAAGACTTAACCTAAGCGCTTATCTCACTTTGTTTGCACTTTTGTTTTTTATATGAAGAACTCATTAACATGCAATCAATCGACAAGAATCATTCACAAAATAAGATGAGTCAGGAATTTACGCAGTTCGGTTTTTCAACCTACATCCACGGCCGCCGAAACAATAGAAATCCACTATGAAATCAAGAAGAAGTATTTTACAGAAAGACTCGATGGCATTATGAACCCTCACTCTTCCTTATATACAAAAGCTTGACCCTCTTTTATATATATGAATAACTAACTCCTAAAGTAGTAAGCAACTGCATGGAGTGAATCGATATTCTTCCTTCGTTCTTGATACTTCATTCCAAGGTCTTCCACACACACGCACAGGGCCAACTTCGTAACACATAATGCATAGATGTCATTTTTCATACGTATCTGAAAATATTAAAATACATTTAGACAGTAAATTTTTTTGAAAATGAAGTTTGACGAGATTATTTCCTCAAAATATTTTGGCCAACAAATAAAAGTTTTTTTTTTTAAAAAAATAAAGATGGTGAGAAGGATAGAAACTTAAATGTCTCTGTCAATCCAAAATCAATTATTTAAATTTATAACTTTTTTTCTGAACTGCTATTTGAAAAATGATACTTGGCTAATAAATTAAGACCATTAAATTCAATCTGCAGGCATGGAAAGTCAACATTAAAATATGACAACCGGGCAATCACAGTCAAAATTTTTTTTTTTCAATTACAAATTGTGCATTACCTAAATAAAGATTGGTTAATTGCCGGCGGAAAAAAAATATTATGATATTTGTCTTCTTATTTATCAGCTAATTTTGTTAAACAAATTTTCGATTAAACATTATGAAAATTCTCACTTTTTATGTTCAAAGTATAATTTTTTGTTAGTTATGTTATGTTGATTTGAGTGAAAATTATTTAATCCGTGAAAATAATAATTTTTATGTCTAAAATGTTATTTTTTAATACAAAAATAATATTTTTTTATTTGTTATGTTACGTAAAAAAATCGAATGAAATGTGTTGATTTAAGTGAAAATATTATTTTTATATTAAAAATATATTGTGTAATAAATATTAATACTTATCTATTTAATTTTTGCACAAACTTTTGGTCATTAACGTATTTTGAGTGGGTCCAAACTTGAGAAAAAAATATATCAAAATTGGGATAAAGGGGATGATCGGAAAAAACAAGCGTGTAACAATTTCTAACAATTTAATCTAAATTAAATAAGATATTCTAATCGACTATTTTTTATGAATAAAATTAATTAAATTAAAATTATCAATTAGGATGCATAAGCGTTATCATTTCTCAAAGAAGTAACTAAATTTTCTAATTAAAGATCATTTTAGAATAATGGCATCTCATAGATACTAGAGCTGTAAAATGGATGAGATTTTCCTAACTCAACCCACTAAAATTGTTTAGCGGGTTGAGTCAATCTGACGAGAGTAGGTATTTCATAAGACGGTCTTACGGATCGATCATGTCTATATTTACACGTCCATTAAGGCACGTTCTTGTCAAAAGAGCTCCTGACCACAAGCTTGAGAGATGTGGCATCAGTCCATGAGCATGGTGTAATGATTGGATTTATCGAAAAGCTAATGGGTCTGGACCTTGTCATCCCAAGAGAGTTGTCCATGGACATACTACTGTTGTCACTTCCATCCTCGTTTGATAGGTTTATGGTGAATTTCAACATAAATAAAATATGGGTAGCCTTGAATAGATAATTAATATGCTTACCACATATGAAGCTACCATTAAAAAGGAAAAACATGTTTTCCTAATGGGCTCGTTTTCTGGGATGAGGAAAGGCCTACAAGGGAAGGGAAATAAGCATTTTACCCCTTCCAAGAAAAAAAAATCCACCAACAAGCAAGCTTCAAGTATTGTTGAAAGGCCCGCAAAATTCGATAAGTCAGAAGATGTTTGCTTCATAAATATCTCAATTAACTGAACTTATTGGATATCAAATATTGGATGTGGTTCTCATCTATACAACGATTTGCAAGTGATGATAATAAGTAGGAGGCTAAGGGATAATGATACCTTCCTAAGGATGAGAAATGAAGAAAGAGTTGTTGCAAATGCCATATGATATGTTTATTTGATATTAAACAATTTTAACTTATTTTTTTATAGATGTTTTATTATTTTTTTCATATTTGGTTTAAAACATATATCCATTTCTATGCTTGATAAAGATGCATTTCTTGTTCTTTTCCTAAACGTGTTTGTAGTATTTACAAGAATAAATCTTTAATTGGAGCAAGAAAATTAACAAACTATATCTACAACTTAAAATAAAATATATTCCACCAAAAGATGTCCAAGTCAATGTGATTTCAACAAAAAACAAAATAAAACAAGATAGTCTAAATCAAACACACTCATGACACGCTAGGATATGACATATTTTCCCAAAGAATATGCAAAAGTTGGTGGGAGATAGCATGTTTGAATTATCATACATAAACTCTCTTGACACATGTGAAACATGTTTAAAAGGAAAAATGACCAAAATCCCTTTATTATGGAAAGTAGAACATGCACATTGTCACGTCCCGAGACCATGGTTAGTTGACATCGGCGTTGTTTAACAATCACACAATCAAAATCAACCAACCTCTTAGCACAGTATAAACCAAAACCAGTTTATATCATAATTTCAAATAGATAGCAATGTCTTTAAAAGCCAATAACCAAAAATGACAGAATCAAACGTGGAAACGTTACAACTGAATAATAATAAACTTAAACTTAAGCTAAAATCTTGAATGTTCACCAGCCCCAACACTGGTCTGACTCATCTTCCTCAAGTTCTTCCTCGGGTTTATCTGGGTAAGGATTGTAAGTGATGAGTGATATGGTTGTCACTCAGCAACTGGAGATCGTTCGAGAACAATATAGCAACATGCATAAATTTCGAAAATCACATGACTTGTATACATAATTCATAACACTTGTGATAGTTGATTGTTTAGCTCGAGGGAAACAGCTGGTAGCATTCATTAATTATTATAATATAATAAATCATTCTAATTTCTATGCACATATAAAATATTCATTTATGAAAATTAAATTTTCTCCTACCAATTATTTAAATTTTTATTAACTTAAATAGGATTTATTAAAATAATTTGTACAAGTTGTATAGTGACTGGTAAATGTCGTCACAAAATTTAATATTTGTTAAAGTTTAATTATATATTCTTTAGAGTATTATAAGTCAAACAATTTATATATTGATATGTTACTTTGGCATAAACTTCAATGCTATATTTAATGCTTCTTATTCATTTTTATAGGTGAGGTTCACGGAGAAAATCAAGAACCTTCTCTCTATAGTTGAATAGCATAACGCATAGACGTCATTTTTCATATGTATTTGAAAATACTAAAATACATTTAGACATAATTTTTTTTCGAAAATGAAGCTTGACGAGATTATTTCCTCAAAATATTTTGGCCAACAAATAGAGGGCTTTTTTAAAAAATATTATTATTTTAAAAGTAAATCATAAAATGGAGGAGTTTATGTAAATATTGCAATCCGTATAATTCTATCCCGGATTCTTCTTTTTAAAAAAAAAGATTTAAAAAAGAAAAGAAAAGTAAGGAGAGTCACGGATTCCTAGGAATCCGTGAGTTTTGCTTTTATTTTTTTTAAAAAAAAAATTAAAAAGAAGAATCCGGGACAGTGACACTTCTTCCCCTTTTAAATAGAAATACCTTCTTCTGATTCATTCTCGCACACGTTATTTATTTCCTCCGATTTATATGCGTAAAATCCATTTTCTTTCCTTCGACTTTGTATTAATATTATTTGTTGATTTTATCATCAATTTCATTCGAAGAGATATCAAAAGGTAATCTTTAATTTCGTTGATAATATTTTAATTATTTATTAATAAGTAATATTTTTTATATATTTTTTTTTTTATAATACTTGTCATTTATTTCAGATATTAGCATCTTCCGTTGATATTATTACAAGTTCCGTATAATTACGTCTGAGAAAGTAATTTAACTAATTTTTTTAATATTTTATTTGTATTATTTAAATTATATTAATGTAATTGTAAATTTGTTCACTAACAGTATATGATTAAGTATAATTTTGTTAAATAGTATATTTTTAATATTAATCGCGAGATTTATATTGTCACGCCCCGAGCCTGGGCCCGCGCCTGCGTTGTGGGAACCTGAAATTCCAGCAGTAGTAGCAGCAGCTAGCAAATTTCAGCAGAAGCTAAAAATTCCAGCAGAAGCTAATATTTCAGAAGCTGGTATTTTTCCAGCAGATTGGAATCTAGCAGCAGACAACAGATAAAATCCAGCAGCAGCAGCACGAAATCCCAGCAGACAGTTACTAATTCAGACCATAGCTTGTAACTGAAGCATTTAACACGAAATAAAGATTGTTAATGTCAGATTATGGCCTTAATTGGGAGGCTAACAGTCAGAATTTCACCTATAAATATCACCCTCAAACCTCTGAATTGGTTTACCAAAAATCTGGAGTTATCACTTGAAATTAGAGCTAAGAGAGTACATTTTCGAAGCTGTAAAATCCAGTAGCAAGGCAAGCAGATTTCCAGACTTCAACCGAAATTCTTTAAGCAAATTACAGTAAGTTGGCTTATGTATAAAAATATCTTGAAACCCGTTTGATACTTCTGTTTCTAAGTTCAGTTTCTGTATGTTTGATTTCTTATATGTGATTTTGAAGCACTGAAACTCCCTAGTGAACTAATGGTAGGAATATATATTTTGAACATTTCTGAATTCTGATTCTGATTCTGGCCTCACCCATTAGGAAAGAGAACATATAGGGGACTGATATCAATTTAGCCATGAAATTCACTAACGTGTTCAGTGCTTACTAATTCTGATTTCAGTTCTGAAACCTGTGATATCTGAATTCTGATTTCTGTTCTGAAAAGATGAGTTTCTGTATATTATTGTATTACTGTTTTTGTTGAAAATGATTTCGAAAACTGGGAGTTATTCCCGCCCCTGCTTACTGAGTGAGAACCATATCACTCACCCACTAAACTCATCTCAGATAAGAACGAGGAAGAAATATTAGAGGAGAAAGAGCAGATCCAGTTCTGGGCTGGTGAAGAAGATTATTGTTTTCAGTTTATGTTATGTCATGTTAATTCCGCTGTATCTGTTAAGGCAATGTTGTGTCTGGTTTTACATTTTCGCTGTAAAACATCAGTATCCGAGTTGTAACAGACAATTGATTTATTTCGTATTATGAATAAAAGACTGATTTCTGAATTCTGTACTCTGAGGCTTGTTGTTGTCGAATGTAAATTTGAGAACAACGCCGGCGTCAACCAACCCCCGTCCCGGGGCATGACATTGAAGTGGTATCAGAGCAAAACCGGGTTTCATAATCTGGAGAGGAGGAACTAGAAATAATAAGTTCTTATAGACTTCTGAAAATAAGTTCTGAAAGTTACTGATAATAAGCTACTGTAATAGACTACTGAAAATAAGCTACTGAAATAGACCACTGAAATGATAGACTGAATACGTACAGTAGGAAAATCAGTAGGGAAACAAATCAGTAAACCAGTAGATCTGAAACCAGAACCAGTAGATGGAAACCAGAACCAGTAGATGGAAATCAGTAGACCCAAAACCAGTAGCCCGAAACCAGAACCAGTAGACGAAATCAGTAGGTCTGAATGCAGAAGACTGAGTCAGTAGACTCGGAATGCAGCAGACTGGTTCTGACATGGCTGGAAAAGCAGCAGATTGATTGCAGTAGCTGCAGAATTTCAGTAGACAGTGCACTCCAGCAAACGAATGCACTAGATTTTGTTAATGGCATGGAAGTTGAGATGTTTTTCGCGCAAACTTCAAACGGCCATAACTTTTGATCCAGAGGAATTTTTACTATTAAGAGTAGGCGTTGGAAAGCTCTCGACGAGGAGAACCTAACCTAGAATGATAGCACCGCCGACGAACCCCAAAATCCTTCTTTAAGATAGTGATATCATCATTTCCGTAAAAAATTTCCAAAATTTTGAAACTCTGAGGAATTTTCATTTTCAAACGGCTTAGTATTTTTGCACCAAACTTGGTACCATTCATGTTCTTGACGTGAAGGATTTTTAGTAAAATTTTCACATCATTCTGAGACCGAAAAATTTTTGAGCCATTTTCTTCTACTAAATGTTATAGGCATACTGATTCTATTCATTCCAGTAATTATTGTCTATAGTTCGACTTGTATTCTTGATATCCTTTATGAACCTTCGCTCTCATGTTTTGGATGTTGGATATGGCGGACCAAAGTAGCTACATTAAGAGCTTAGAGAGGAAGCTAGAAAAACTCAAAGAGAATAACTATTGCCTAGAGTTGGACAAAGATGAGTTAGAGCGTCGAACAGAACATTTGACGTGTGATGTTCAACTTTATGCTCACTATCTGCATGAGGCAGAAGAGAGGAGTAGGAAGGCTCAAGAAGAGTTTGAAACCTCCCAAGAGACCGTGGCAGAATTCATCGAGTTACGTGATACACTAGTTGAGAAGATCCAAATACTCAAGGATCAGAATCACCAACTCGTGCACCAGCATAATCAGTATAGTGAACAGACTGATGCACATATTCATGAGTTGCAGAGCACTGTTGAAGTTCTTAGTGACCAGAATGCAGTTCTGCATGGTCGTATTGAACACCTACAAGCAGTAATAGCCAACCTAGATGAACCCGAGGAGGATCCCGAAGAAGAAGAAGAAATGGAAGAGGATCCTATGGATTTGGAATTAGGAGAAGTGATAGATTAGAACATCAGTAGTGGTTTTCTTTGTAATACCACGTGTTCCATTTGCATTTATGTTCTCATTTTCGATGTTTGGTTGTAATTGCATTTTCTCGAGGAATCAATAAAATTTATTTCAATCCATTGGTTTCATATTTAAAATTTGAGCAATTACTCTATCATCGTGCTTCATTTGTTTAGTCTCTATTCTGCCATCAACCTTAGAACTTTCTTAATTGTAGGAAATGGACGGACGACCAGTTAGAAACAATCGCAATCCTCGCTACGGCAACCGCAACAATAGCCGAAATGATGAGGATGCACAGCAACAACCACCACAACCACCACCAGCAGTTGGCCTCAGTCAGGTGGACTTGATGGCTATAGCCACGATTGTGGCAACCACGCTACAAGGGTTAGTGAATCCTAATGCTAACCAGCCACCGCCACCACCTCCTGCTCAGAATGGGACTAAGCAGCACTATAAGGCTCTCCGAAGAGCAAGAGTCCCTAACTTCGATGGAAGCTCCGATCCAGAGGTCGGACAGAATTGGATGAAAGAGGTGGAAAATCATCTTCGATTACTTGAGGTTCCACAAGGGATCAGAGTAGATGTGATTACACCTTTTTTTGTGGATAAAGCTGCCAAATGGCGGGAAGGAGTCTCACCAGCTATGTTAGAGGTGGGACCTATCACTTGGCAAAGGTTCCAGAGGCAATCCTGAGGCAGTACTTTCCAACAGCAGTTCGAGTGCAGAAGCTGTCAGAACTTGAAAGCTTGGTTCAAGAACCAAACATGACAGTGGTGGAGTATTCATCCAAGTTCCACTCATTGGGAACTTACTCCCCAACCATCATGGGAGACGAAGCCTTGAAGATGCATCGCTTCAAGAAGGGATTGAACAGCCGTATTCAATCTGCCCCTGCTGTTATCGAGCCCAATAGTTTTGATGAATTGATGGGAGCCGCCATCAGGGCTGAGAATGACATCAAGAGGCGTGAAGGCGAGAACAAACTAAAATGTCCTCAGCCAAGCCAGTACCAATCGGGCCAGCAATTCAAGAGGCCTAGGTTTTCAAGCAACCAATTTACCAGTGCTCCATCCAAAGGAACCACTTCTTCTCAATCAAACAAAGAAGGAGTCAAGTGCCAAACTTGCGGATTCACACACACTGGTGAATGTCGTAGGAATTCTGGAGCTTGTTTTCGTTGTGGAAAGATGGACCATCGCATTGCTCAATGTCCTCTTCCAGACCCAAGGAACGGACCAGCAGGAGGAACAACTCCAAACAAGCCTAAGGAGAACAAGCCAAATGCTCGAGTTTATGCTATCACTCAAGAGGAGGCCGACAACTCAAATGATGTCGTAGCTGGTACCATTCTAATCAATAATATAACTGCTTATGTGTTATTTGATTGTGGTGCTACGCATTCATTCATGTCTAAGAGATTTACCAAGAAGTTAGGAGCTAAGCCTGATAACTTAGAAGAACCATATAGAGTAGCAACTCCTGCTAATCGAATTTTAGAAACTCGCACTTTATATCGGAATATTGGTGTTCTCAAAGAAGATCAGAATTTCAAGGCAAACCTAATCCAACTAAACATGGTGGAATTCGACGTAATTCTTGGGATGGATTGGTTAGCCAAGAATCATGCTTTAGTGGACTGTCATGGAAAGACGGTAACCATCCAAGCTCCACACCAAGAGAAACTTTTATTTCATGGCAAGACAAAAGAACGAAAGACTCTTCTTTCTGCTTCTCAAACTTGGAAAGCCATGAAAAGTGGAGAAGAAGTTTACCTGGCTATGTTAAGCGAGGTAAAGAAAGAAGGAACCACACTGACACTAGAAGAGATTCCAGTGGTACAAGAGTTTCCGGATGTCTTTCCTGAAGAACTCCCTGGCCAACTTCCCGATCGCGAAGTGGGATTTGAGATTAACTTAGTGCCCAATGCTACACCAATCTCAAAAGTACCGTATCGAATGGCTCCAGCAGACTTCAAACGGCCATAACTTTTGATCCAGAAGGAATTTTTACTATTAAGAGTAGGCGTTGGAAAGCTCTCGGCGAGGAGAACCTAACCTAGAATGATAGCACCGCCGACGAACCCCAAAATCCTTCTTTAAGATAGTGATATCATCATTTCCGTAAAAAATTTCCAAAATTTTGAAACTCTGAGGAATTTTCATTTTCAAACGGCTTAGTATTTTTACACCCAACTTGGTACCATTCATGTTCTTGACGTGAAGGATTTTTAGTAAAATTTTCACATCATTCTGAGACCGAAAAATTTTTGAGCCATTTTCTTCTACTAAATGTTATAGGCATACTGATTCTATTCATTCCAGTAATTATTGTCTATAGTTCGACTTGTATTCTTGATATCCTTTATGAACCTTCGCTCTCATGTTTTGGATGTTGGATATGGCGGACCAAAGTAGCTACATTAAGAGCTTAGAGAGGAAGCTAGAAAAACTCAAAGAGAATAACTATTGCCTAGAGTTGGACAAAGATGAGTTAGAGCGTCGAACAGAACATTTGACGTGTGATGTTCAACTTTATGCTCACTATCTGCATGAGGCAGAAGAGAGGAGTAGGAAGGCTCAAGAAGAGTTTGAAACCTCCCAAGAGACCGTGGCAGAATTCATCGAGTTACGTGATACACTAGTTGAGAAGATCCAAATACTCAAGGATCAGAATCACCAACTCGTGCACCAGCATAATCAGTATAGTGAACAGACTGATGCACATATTCATGAGTTGCAGAGCACTGTTGAAGTTCTTAGTGACCAGAATGCAGTTCTGCATGGTCATATTGAACACCTACAAGCAGTAATAGCCAACCTAGATGAACCCGAGGAGGATCCCGAAGAAGAAGAAGAAATGGAAGAGGATCCTATGGATTTGGAATTAGGAGAAGTGATAGATTAGAACATCAGTAGTGGTTTTCTTTGTAATACCACGTGTTCCATTTGCATTTATGTTCTCATTTTCGATGTTTGGTTGTAATTGCATTTTCTTGAGGAATCAATAAAATTTATTTCAATCCATTGGTTTCATATTTAAACTTTGAGCAATTACTCTATCATCGTGCTTCATTTGTTTAGTCTCTATTCTGCCATCAACCTTAGAACTTTCTTAATTGTAGGAAATGGACGGACGACCAGTTAGAAACAATCGCAATCCTCGCTACGGCAACCGCAACAATAGCCGAAATGATGAGGATGCACAGCAACAACCACCACAACCACCACCAGCAGTTGGCCTCAGTCAGGTGGACTTGATGGCTATAGCCACGATTGTGGCAACCACGCTACAAGGGTTAGTGAATCCTAATGCTAACCAGCCACCGCCACCACCTCCTGCTCAGAATGGGACTAAGCAGCACTATAAGGCTCTCCGAAGAGCAAGAGTCCCTAACTTCGATGGAAGCTCCGATCCAGAGGTCGGACAGAATTGGATGAAAGAGGTGGAAAATCATCTTCGATTACTTGAGGTTCCACAAGGGATCAGAGTAGATGTGATTACACCTTTTTTTGTGGATAAAGCTGCCAAATGGCGGGAAGGAGTCTCACCAGCTATGTTAGAGGTGGGACCTATCACTTGGCAAAGGTTCCAGAGGCAATCCTGAGGCAGTACTTTCCAACAGCAGTTCGAGTGCAGAAGCTGTCAGAACTTGAAAGCTTGGTTCAAGAACCAAACATGACAGTGGTAGAGTATTCATCCAAGTTCCACTCATTGGGAACTTACTCCCCAACCATCATGGGAGACGAAGCCTTGAAGATGCATCGCTTCAAGAAGGGATTGAACAGCCGTATTCAATCTGCCCTTGCTGTTATCGAGCCCAATAGTTTTGATGAATTGATGGGAGCCGCCATCAGGGCTGAGAATGACATCAAGAGGCGTGAAGGCGAGAACAAACTAAAATGTCCTCAGCCAAGCCAGTACCAATCGGGCCAGCAATTCAAGAGGCCTAGGTTTTCAAGCAACCAATTTACCAGTGCTCCATCCAAAGGAACCACTTCTTCTCAATCAAACAAAGAAGGAGTCAAGTGCCAAACTTGCGGATTCACACACACTGGTGAATGTCGTAGGAATTCTGGAGCTTGTTTTCGTTGTGGAAAGATGGACCATCGCATTGCTCAATGTCCTCTTCCAGACCCAAGGAACGGACCAGCAGGAGGAACAACTCCAAACAAGCCTAAGGAGAACAAGCCAAATGCTCGAGTTTATGCTATCACTCAAGAGGAGGCCGACAACTCAAATGATGTCGTAGCTGGTACCATTCTAATCAATAATATAACTGCTTATGTGTTATTTGATTGTGGTGCTACGCATTCATTCATGTCTAAGAGATTTACCAAGAAGTTAGGAGCTAAGCCTGATAACTTAGAAGAACCATATAGAGTAGCAACTCCTGCTAATCGAATTTTAGAAACTCGCACTTTATATCGGAATATTGGTGTTCTCAAAGAAGATCAGAATTTCAAGGCAAACCTAATCCAACTAAACATGGTGGAATTCGACGTAATTCTTGGGATGGATTGGTTAGCCAAGAATCATGCTTTAGTGGACTGTCATGGAAAGACGGTAACCATCCAAGCTCCACACCAAGAGAAACTTTTATTTCATGGCAAGACAAAAGAACGAAAGACTCTTCTTTCTGCTTCTCAAACTTGGAAAGCCATGAAAAGTGGAGAAGAAGTTTACCTGGCTATGTTAAGCGAGGTAAAGAAAGAAGGAACCACACTGACACTAGAAGAGATTCCAGTGGTACAAGAGTTTCCGGATGTCTTTCCTGAAGAACTCCCTGGCCAACTTCCCGATCGCGAAGTGGGATTTGAGATTAACTTAGTGCCCAATGCTACACCAATCTCAAAAGTACCGTATCGAATGGCTCCAGCAGACTTCAAACGGCCATAACTTTTGATCCAGAAGGAATTTTTACTATTAAGAGTAGGCGTTGGAAAGCTCTCGGCGAGGAGAACCTAACCTAGAATGATAGCACCGCCGACGAACCCCAAAATCCTTCTTTAAGATAGTGATATCATCATTTCCGTAAAAAATTTCCAAAATTTTGAAACTCTGAGGAATTTTCATTTTCAAACGGCTTAGTATTTTTGCACCCAACTTGGTACCATTCATGTTCTTGACGTGAAGGATTTTTAGTAAAATTTTCACATCATTCTGAGACCGAAAAATTTTTGAGCCATTTTCTTCTACTAAATGTTATAGGCATACTGATTCTATTCATTCCAGTAATTATTGTCTATAGTTCGACTTGTATTCTTGATATCCTTTATGAACCTTCGCTCTCATGTTTTGGATGTTGGATATGGCGGACCAAAGTAGCTACATTAAGAGCTTAGAGAGGAAGCTAGAAAAACTCAAAGAGAATAACTATTGCCTAGAGTTGGACAAAGATGAGTTAGAGCGTCGAACAGAACATTTGACGTGTGATGTTCAACTTTATGCTCACTATCTGCATGAGGCAGAAGAGAGGAGTAGGAAGGCTCAAGAAGAGTTTGAAACCTCCCACGAGACCGTGGCAGAATTCATCGAGTTACGTGATACACTAGTTGAGAAGATCCAAATACTCAAGGATCAGAATCACCAACTCGTGCACCAGCATAATCAGTATAGTGAACAGACTGATGCACATATTCATGAGTTGCAGAGCACTGTTGAAGTTCTTAGTGACCAGAATGCAGTTCTGCATGGTCATATTGAACACCTACAAGCAGTAATAGCCAACCTAGATGAACCCGAGGAGGATCCCGAAGAAGAAGAAATGGAAGAGGATCCTATGGATTTGGAATTAGGAGAAGTGATAGATTAGAACATCAGTAGTGGTTTTCTTTGTAATACCACGTGTTCCATTTGCATTTATGTTCTCATTTTCGATGTTTGGTTGTAATTGCATTTTCTTGAGGAATCAATAAAATTTATTTCAATCCATTGGTTTCATATTGAAACTTTGAGCAATTACTCTATCATCGTGCTTCATTTGTTTAGTCTCTATTCTGCCATCAACCTTAGAACTTTCTTAATTGTAGGAAATGGACGGACGACCAGTTAGAAACAATCGCAATCCTCGCTACGGCAACCGCAACAATAACCGAAATGATGAGGATGCACAGCAACAACCACCACAACCACCACCAGCAGTTGGCCTCAGTCAGGTGGACTTGATGGCTATAGCCACGATTGTGGCAACCACGCTACAATGGTTAGTGAATCCTAATGCTAACCAGCCACCGCCACCACCTCCTGCTCAGAATGGGACTAAGCAGCACTATAAGGCTCTCCGAAGAGCAAGAGTCCCTAACTTCGATGGAAGCTCCGATCCAGAGGTCGGACAGAATTGGATGAAAGAGGTGGAAAATCATCTTCGATTACTTGAGGTTCCACAAGGGATCAGAGTAGATGTGATTACACCTTTTTTTGTGGATAAAGCTGCCAAATGGCGGGAAGGAGTCTCACCAGATATGTTAGAGGTGGGACCTATCACTTGGCAAAGGTTCCAGAGGCATTCCTGAGGCAGTAATTTCCAACAGCAGTTCGAGTGCAGAAGCTGTCAGAACTTGAAAGCTTGGTTCAAGAACCAAACATGACAGTGGTGGAGTATTCATCCAAGTTCCACTCATTGGGAACTTACTCCCCAACCATCATGGGAGACGAAGCCTTGAAGATGCATCGCTTCAAGAAGGGATTGAACAGCCGTATTCAATCTGCCCTTGCTGTTATCGAGCCCAATAGTTTTGATGAATTGATGGGAGCCGCCATCGTGGCTGAGAATGACATCAAGAGGCGTGAAGGCGAGAACAAACTAAAATGTCCTCAGCCAAGCCAGTACCAATCGGGCCAGCAATTCAAGAGGCCTAGGTTTTCAAGCAACCAATTTACCAGTGCTCCATCCAAAGGAACCACTTCTTCTCAATCAAACAAAGAAGGAGTCAAGTGCCAAACTTGCGGATTCACACACACTGGTGAATGTCGTAGGAATTCTGGAGCTTGTTTTCGTTGTGGAAAGATGGACCATCGCATTGCTCAATGTCCTCTTCCAGACCCAAGGAACGGACCAGCAAGAGGAACAACTCCAAACAAGCCTAAGGAGAACAAGCCAAATGCTCGAGTTTATGCTATCACTCAAGAGGAGGCCGACAACTCAAATGATGTCGTAGCTGGTACCATTCTAATCAATAATATAACTGCTTATGTGTTATTTGATTGTGGTGCTACGCATTCATTCATGTCTAAGAGATTTACCAAGAAGTTAGGAGCTAAGCCTGATAACTTAGAAGAACCATATAGAGTAGCAACTCCTGCTAATCGAATTTTAGAAACTCGCACTTTATATCGGAATATTGGTGTTCTCAAAGAAGATCAGAATTTCAAGGCAAACCTAATCCAACTAAACATGGTGGAATTCGACGTAATTCTTGGGATGGATTGGTTAGCCAAGAATCATGCTTTAGTGGACTGCCATGGAAAGACGGTAACCATCCAAGCTCCACACCAAGAGAAACTTTTATTTCATGGCAAGACAAAAGAACGAAAGACTCTTCTTTCTGCTTCTCAAACTTGGAAAGCCATGAAAAGTGGAGAAGAAGTTTACCTGGCTATGTTAAGCGAGGTAAAGAAAGAAGGAACCACACTGACACTAGAAGAGATTCCAGTGGTACAAGAGTTTCCGGATGTCTTTCCTGAAGAACTCCCTGGCCAACTTCCCGATCGCGAAGTGGGATTTGAGATTAACTTAGTGCCCAATGCTACACCAATCTCAAAAGTACCGTATCGAATGGCTCCAGCAGAATTGAAAGAACTCAAAGAGCAACTTCAAGAGTTGTTGGATAAGAAGCAGATACGACCAAGCGCATCTCCATGGGGAGCTCCTGTCCTATTTGTAAAGAATAAGGACGGAAGCATGAGAATGTGTATTGATTACAGAGAGCTGAATAAGATCACAGTCAAAAACAAGTATCCGCTTACAAGGATAGATGACTTGTTTGACCAATTCAAAGGAGCTTCAGTCTTTTCCAAGCTTGACTTAAGGTCAGGCTACCACCAACTGAAGGTCAAGACAGACGATATTCCGAAGACCGCCTTCAGAACAAGATATGGACACTATGAGTTCATGGTAATGCCATTCGGTTTAACCAATGCTCCGGCAGTATTCATGGATCTCATGAACATGGTGTTCAAACCATTTCTTGACAAGTTTGTTGTGGTATTCATCGACGATATTTTGGTATATTCATCAAGTGAAGAAGACCACAAAGAACATCTTCGTCTCACCCTCCAGACGCTGAGAGAAAAGGAATTGTACGCCAAATTCAAGAAATGCGAATTCTGGCTAGAGAGCGTCGCATTCTTGGGACACAGAATATCAGCAGCAGGAGTATCTGTGGACTCTAAGAAAGTCGAAGCAATCTTAGATTGGCCTAGACCAAAGACTGTGACAGAAATTAGAAGTTTCTTGGGATTAGCAGGCTATTATCGAAAATTTGTTGAACAATTCTCTTCAATATCCATACTCCTCACAAAGCTCACACAGAAGAACTCTAAATTTCAATGGAATGAAAAATGTGAGCAAAGCTTCGAGACTTTGAAAAAGAAACTTACCTCCACGCCAGTGTTGGTATTACCGATGGAAGACAAAGACTTCACAATCTACAGTGATGCATCTAAAGAAGGTTTTGGATGTGTACTCATGCAAGAGGGAAGGGTGATTGCATACGCATCAAGGCAGTTGAAGCCGTATGAACAAAATTACCCAACGCATGATCTCGAACTAGCTGCAGTGGTATTCGCACTAAAGATTTGGAGACATTATCTTTATGGAGTCAAGTGTGAGATTTTCACCGATCACCAAAGTCTCAAATATTTGTTCACACAAAAAGAACTAAATATGAGACAAAGACGATGGATCGAACTCATGAAGGATTACGACTTGACAATAAGCTACCATCTAGGCAAAGCCAACAAAGTAGCAGATGCTTTAAGTCGAAAGAATATGAGTAAGGTGATCCTGACATCACTTTCAGCACAACCATATCTTCGAGAGACAATCAATATGAGTCAAGATAGAGATTCCGATTTGGTGAAACTAAAAGAGCAAGTTAAAGAAGGGAAACCACCAGATTTCGAGACGGATAACAAAGGAATATTGTGGATAAAAGGACGATTTTGCGTACCAGACATCGATAACCTTCGACAAGAAATAATGTCTTAGGCACATAAGTCGAAATTTTCAGTCAATCCTAGCAGACCAAGATGTACAGAGATTTGAAGAAAAATTTTTGGTGGAGTGGAATGAAGAAAGACGTGGCAATATTTGTTTCCAAGTGTCACGTGTGCCAGCAAGTCAAGGCAGAGCACCAAAGACCTGGAGGACTTCTGCAACCTCTAGAAATTACAGAATGGAAATGAGAACATATCTCCATGGACTTTTTTGTCGGGTTACCAAAGTCTAGACAAAGTCATGACGGCATCTGGGTAATCGTAGATAGACTCACAAAATCTGCACATTTCTTACCTGTCCGCATGAATTATAATTTGGACAAGCTAGCCACATTGTACATGAATGAGATCGTACGATTGCATGGTGTTCCAGCTAGCATACTGTCAGACAGAGATCCGAGGTTTACATCCTGTTTTTGGAAGAGCTTTCAACAAGCTATGGGGACCAAAATTACTCTTAGCACGGCCTATCATCCTCATATCGATGGCCAAACAGAGAGGACAATTCAAACTCTAGAAGATATGCTGAGAGCATGTGCTCTAGATTTCAGTGGTAATTGGAGCGAACATCTGCCCTTAATCGAGTTCGCGTACAATAATAGTTACCACAGCAGCATTGGAATGGCACCATACGAAGCTCTATATGGACGAAAGTGTCGATCATCACTGTATTGGAATGAGGTAGGGGAAAAAGCCATTGTTGGACCCGAAATGATCCAAGAAACAGTGGATAAAGTTGCCGTGATCAAGGAGAGATTAAAAGCTGCACAAGATCGGCAGAAAGCTGGGCTGACCTTAAAAGAAGACCCGTGGAATTCGAAGTTGGAGAGAAGGCATATGTGAAAGTGTCACCCATGAAGGGTGTTATCCGATTCAATAAGGCTGGGAAACTGAATCCCAGATACGTCGGACCATTTGAAATCCTCGAGAAAGTGGGAACACTTGCTTATAGATTAGCACTTCCACCCGACATGTCAAGAATTCACAATGTATTCATCGTTTCGCAGCTGAGAAGATATATTTCAGACCCTAGTCATATTCTTGAAGCTGGACCACTGTTGGTTGAGGGAAATTTAAACGAAGAGCTGAAATATGAAGAAATTCCGATTCGAATTGTGGATAACAAAGACCAAGTACTGAGGAGACGAACTATTCCATATGTAAAAGTACAATGGTCCAATCACACCGAAAGAGAAGCTACTTGGGAGTTGGAAGAAAAGATGCGAGAACAATACCCTTATCTTTTTGAAGATCATGCACAGCCAAGTTTCGAGGACGAAAATTCTCATAAGGAGGGAGGGATGTGAGAACCTGAAATTCCAGCAGTAGCAGTAGCAGCAGCTAGCAAATTTCAGCAGAAGCTAAAAATTCCAGCAGAAGCTAATATTTCAGAAGCTGGTATTTTTCCAGCAGATTGGAATCCAGCAGCAGACAACAGATAAAATCCAGCAGCAGCAGCACGAAATCCCAGCAGACAGTTACTAATTCAGACCATAGCTTGTAACTGAAGCATTTAACACGAAATAAAGATTGTTAATGTCAGATTATGGCCTTAATTGGGAGGCTAACAGTCAGAATTTCACCTATAAATATCACCCTCAAACCTCTGAATTGGTTTACCAAAAATCTGGAGTTATCACTTGAAATTAGAGCTAAGAGAGTACATTTTCGAAGCTGTAAAATCCAGTAGCAAGGCAAGCAGATTTCCAGACTTCAACCGAAATTCTTTAAGCAAATTACAGTAAGTTGGCTTATGTATAAATATCTTGAAACCCGTTTGATACTTCTGTTTCTAAGTTCAGTTTCTGTATGTTTGATTTCTGATATGTGATTTTGAAGCACTGAAACTCCCTAGTGAACTAATGGTAGGAATATATATTCTGAACATTTCTGAATTCTGATTCTGATTCTGATTCTGGCCTCACCCCTTAGAGGAGAGAACATATAGGGGACTGATATCAGTTTAGCCATGAAATTCACTAACGTGCTCAGTGCTTACTAATTCTGATTTCTGTTCTGAAACCTGTGATATCTGAATTCTGATTTCTGTTCTGAAAAAATGAGTTTCTGTATATTATTGTATTACTGTTTTTGTTGAAAATGGTTTCGAAAACTGGGAGTTATTCCCGCCCCTGCTTACTGAGTGACAACCATATCACTCACCCACTAAACACATCTCAGATAAGAACGAGGAAGAAATATTAGAGGAGAAAGAGCAGATCCAGTTCTGGGGCTGGTGAAGAAGATTATTGTTTTCAGTTTATGTTATGTTATGTTAATTCCGCTGTATCTGTTAAGGCAATGTTGTGTCTGGTTTTACATTTCCGCTGTAAAACATCAGTATCCGAGTTGTAACAGACAATTGATTTATTTCGTATTATCAATAAAAGACTGATTTCTGAGTTCTGTACTCTGAGGCTTGTTGTTGTCGAATGTAAATTTGAGAACAATGCCGGTGTCAACCAACCCCCGTCCCAGGGCGTGACATGCGTGACTGCACAATGAGCTCGCAACTACTTCGTATTCATCCTCGCTTTACGAAAATGATTAACTCAAGTTGTTATAGAAGTCCATTGTAGCTCATTATAAATATTTGATTTTTAAGATGTGAGACAAGGGCATCACAATCACCCCTCCTTCAGAACGCGACGTCCTCGTCGCGGCCTGACCCCTCGATCCACCAGCGCCGAAAATCTAGAGGTGGCTCCTACATGTTCAAGAGGTGGCTCCCGTCATGTAGCACTTTGCCCCGCAGGTTCAAGAGGTGGCTCACATGCACGTAGCACTTTGCCCCGCATGGCACTTATTTCCCAGTGTTCCATGCCGGTGACCGGCTCTGATACCATTATGTCACGCCCCGAGCCCGGGCCCGCGTCTGCGTGACTGCACAATGGACCCCTATAGCAACTACTTCGTATTCGTCCCCGCTTTACGAAAATGATTAACTCAAGTTGCTATAGAAGTCCATTGTAGCTCATTATAAATTCATTTTAAATATTTGATTTTTAAAATGTGGGACAAGGGCATCACATATATTAAACGAAATTATTCCTTATCTGAAGTTTCTTAACTGAGTTGAATTGATTTAATCGGGTCGATTATAGGTTGCAGCACTTCTCCAGATTTTCCCATTAGAATAAACTTTGCCAACTTCAGAAATATATATTCGGACTTGATCGGAGTCTGATAAGAAATTTAAAATGAAATCATACTACGTTAACCGAAAACTTTTATATATGATTCTTAAGCCTTATAAATCCATATACATTAAGGAGCATCTATTTAAAATTAAAAGGAAAAACAAAAACAAAATTACACGATTTGTTGATTTTTTTCCTCATGATATCACATTTGCACGTCAAGCTTCATTATAATAGGCTTGTTAGTTAAGACTTTGTGATTGGGACATATATTTCTTAATTTTCCTCAATTTTAAATTTCATTATATTAATTGTTTCAATAATAAAATTCACTCGAACAAATTTAGTACAAAAAATCAACGAACAATGATAAATATAATGAACAAAAATAATAACGTTACCTATTAAGATTCGCTCGTATGAAATAAATGATAAAGTCAACAAACAATATAATAACATGTCAAAGTTAAACATTCTTATAAAAAATACATTATAAAACAACATTAATTCAATATGATAAAATAAATTAATATCTGACCATTCTCGATAACAAATAAGTTATAAACACAATGTGGACGATAGAGAAAAAATATTCTAACACAAAATGTGGCGGAAAAACGAATCGAAAATAAAATCAGATGTTGGGCGAATGAATCAGGAGAAATGTCGAAATGTTCGAAAGATAAGCTGGTGTGATGTATGTTTGAAAGGCTTGGGGTGATTTAAATAAGAAAAATCACGGATTCTAAGAATCCGCGACCTTGCAATCCAACATTTTTTCTTTTTTTTAAAAAAAATTAGAATCCGGGAACGGATTGTTATATTTTCATAAGTCTTCCCCTTTTGCAATATTTTAATAAATACATTTTTAATTTATATTATTTTTTAAAAAAAACCCAACAAATAGATGTTTTTTTAAAAAAATAATAAATATGGTGAAAAGAATAGAAACTTAAATGTTTCTGTCAATCCAGAATCAATTATTTAAATATATATCTTTTTCTGAACGGCTATTTAAAAAATAATACTTGGCTAATAAATTAAGACCATTATGGGCCATAAATTCAAATGGTCTTAATTTATTTTAAAATTACAAATTGAGCATTACCTAAAAAAATATTGGTTAATTGTCGGTAAAAAAAATTAGGATATCGTCGTATAAGTTATCTGTAAATTTAAACAAGTCTTCGACTAAACATTATGAAAATTCTCATTTATTATGTTCAGAGAATAATTTTTTGTTAGTTATGTTACGTTGATTTGAATTAAAAATATTTAATCCGTGAAAAGAATAATTTTTATGTCCACAATATTAATTTTTACTACAAAAATATAATTTTTTTATTTGTTATGTTATGTAAAATATTTATGATATGTGTTGATTTAAATAAAAATATTATTTTCATACTAAAAATATATTGTGTAATATATATTAATACTTATCCATTTAATTTTTGCACAAACTTTTGGTCATTAACGTATTTTGAGTGGGTCCAAACTTGAGAAAAAAATATATCAAAATTGGGATAAAGGGGATGATCGAGAAAAACAAGTGCATAACAATTTCATCTAATTAAATAAGACTTAACCAAAAAAAACAATCAGAAAAACTAAAAGCAACGAATCGATGTTGATACACTGTCACCTTCTCAATCATGTCCTTCATTCTCCTTCCTCTTTCTTTTCTTCACAACTCGTCTTGGCCATACAAAATATAAAAAAAACCCATCGAAAAAATCGCAGAGAAGTGTAAATGGCATATTGGAGAAGATGAATTTGAGTGACGAACCACCATCAGCGATGAATTTCCCCTGTTCCTCGCCAAGGTTTGGTTTTCCAATCCACGTATTTACCCTTGTTTGGTTTCATTATCATATGCCCTCTGTGTCACGCCCCGAGACCGGGGTTAGGTTGACACCGGCGTTGTTTTACAACCACACAATTGAAAACAACAAGCCTCGTAGTACAGTATAAACCAAAAACCAGTTTTTACTCATAATCAATCAAAAGATTGTCTTTACAACGTAGATTCTTAAAATGATAAAAATAATATGCGGAAGCTTTTACAACTTACTAAGCCAAAACTAAAATAAACTTCTTGAATCATCTTATTATCAGCCCCAAAACTGGTCTTGCTCATCCTCTTCGATTTTCTTTTCTGATTTATCTGGGGAGAGTAGAGTAAGGGGTGAGTATTTTGGGAAATACTCAGCAAGTGGGGGCCGTTCGAGCACAATATAACAACATGCATAATTTCGAAAATCACATGACTTGCACTTACATAACATCATTCATATCACATGCATAACATTTACCAGCTCTGAGATTCATCCACTTTCTATGGTTTACTGATATCAGTCCCTAATTTTTACTCCTCTAAGGGGGCGAGGCCGTATAGCGGTTATGTCCCCCACCGCGTAAGGGTACGTCATGGTTGGGATTCCCACCCATATACAGTCGAATCCTCACAGTGCCCAAAACCGTATGACAACCAACACAAGAACGGAGTAGAAGAAGAACGTACTCGACCGTATTTTCAAAAAACGAAATAAATATGCATAAACGAAAGTTTAATCTTTAAAACAAGCCCACTTACCTTAGACTGGAAGAAAACGTGAATAACTCTGAAACTATAGAAGAATCATGCAACCAACCCCTGAAAACGCAGCAGCACATCTACCGAAAAATCAGTCGTCTTGAAAAATTCACTGCGTCTTATTTCACCGTTGGATCGGACTCAAAATTTTACAGTACGTTCAAAGTACGTTAAATATATTATGAACGGTGGAGATCGGGTTTGGAAGTCGTTTAGGCCTGTTCATACAGAAAAACCGTAGGTATGCTGAATTCCAGCCTAAAATCTGAGCAGTTTTCTTTCAAATGCTATAAACGAAAAACTAACCGTTGGATTTTGCTGAAATTTGGATATGTTATGCGAAACATACCGAAGCATATTCTGAACAGTGGAGATCGGATTCTGAATACTCGAGCAAGAGAAACGAATTTCTGAACTTTGAAAGAATTTTGACGACTCGTGCAGAATTTTTGGGAGGAATTTCGAAAATTGAAGAGCAAAATTTCGAAATTTGCTTGCTAGAATGAGGGGTGAATTTTGAATGAGAGTGTCTTCTTATTTATAGGGGTGAGATGAAAATCTTACCATAATTCGATTGATACTCTTTCCAAAATTTGGAGATGCTCATTCCATAAATATTGATATGCTTCCTTGTTGAGAAAAGCTGCCTTGTACGTAATATTTCCTTCCAATTTGATTGATGTCCAGTCTTATTTCGAAATTAATACATGATTTGCACTGAAATTTGAATTTCATGTATTTATTGGCTTGGAATCTCCAATACCATGTATTATTTAATATTTTCGAATTTATTATAAATCGAAAATAAAGTCTTATACATGTCTATATTTAATTAATTGCATGTCCAAAAATTTGGGTTCTCACATCCCTCCCTCCTTATTAGAAGTTTCGTCCTCGAAACTTGAGTCGGCTTGACTTTCTAAATGGTAGGGATATTGCTTGCACATTTTCTCTTCAAACTCCGAAGTAGTTTTCTCATTCTGTGTGTTTGACCATTGCACCTTGACATAGGGAATGATACATCATCTCGGTACTTGGTCTTTTTATCCACAATATAAATAGAGACATCTTCATATTTCAGCTCTTTCCCCATGTTACCTTTGATCATGAGCGGTTCAATTTTCATAACATGGCCTGGGCTCGAGGTGTATTTCCTTAGTTTGGACTTCTGAAATACATTGTAGATTCTAGATATATCTGGTGGCAATGCTATTATGTAAGCCAATGTGCCAATCTCTCCAGAATTTTGAATAGTCCTGTGTACCGAGGATTCACTTTTTCAACTTTACTGAATCTAATGATTCTTTCATTAGTGAGACCCATATATAAGGTGTTTCACCAAATGTGAATTCCATTGGTCTCCTTTTAAGATTAGACTAACTCTTTTGTTGGTCTTATGTAGCCTTGAGTCTGTCTTTGATGGCGGCCACTTTTCCATTGTCTCTTGGATTAGTTCTGGCCCAGCTATGGCTATTTTCACTATTTTGTCCTAGTATAGTGGTGATCGATACTTTCGTCCGTAAAAGCTTCAAATATATTCATTCCAATATTTCCGTGATAACTGTTATTGTAGGAGAATTCTATCTGGAATATATCTTCACTTCAATTAATACTGAAGTCTATGGCACATGCCCTTATCAAACCCTCTAGGGTTTGAATCAATCTCTCTGTTTTGCCATCAGTTTGAGGGTGATAAGCCGTACTAAGAGTAACTTTTGTTCTCATGGCTTCTTGAAAGCTCTACCACAAACGTGACACAAATCTTGGATCTCTATCCGACATTATGATTGTAGGCACTTTATGTAGCCGTATAATGTTATCCATGTATAGAGTAGCCAACTTGTCAATATTATAATTCCTTCGGACGAGTAGAAAGTACACAGATTTTATGAGTCTATCTACGATTATATGTACCCCGTCGTGACTCTGTATTGACTTTGACAATTCTACAACGAAATCCATGGAAATATGTTCTCGTTTCCATTCTAGGATTCTAACGGTTGCATTAGTCCTTCCAGTCATTGATACTCGACTTTCACTTGTTGGCATACTTATCACTTAAATATAAACTCGGTGACATCTATTTCATCTTGCTTCGCCAGAAATTTTCTTTCAAATCCCTATACATCTTTGTACTGACGGTATAGATCTGGAATGTTGACTTATGCGCCTCTTACGTCACTTCCTATCGAAGATTGTCGATGTCTGGCACACACAATCGTCCTCTCATACCCACGATTCCGTCTGGGCCCACTTGAAAATCTGACGACTTTATTTCCTTGGCTTGTTCTTTGAACTTCTCGAGTGTCGTGTCTCGACTCTGATTTAACTTGACTTCTTCCCGAAGGCATGGTTGCGCAGAGAGTGATGCTAGGGTTATCTGACCCATATTACTCCGACTTAAAGCATCGACTACCTTATTTGCCTTGTCGGGATGGTAGCTTAATGTCAAGTCATAGTTCTTGAGAAACTCTATCCATCTTCTTTGCCTCATTTTAATTCTTTTTTCATGCACAAATACTCGAGGCTTGGTGGTTTGTGAATATTTCACACTTAGCATCGTAGAGATAGCGTCTCCAAATTTTCAAAGCAACGATCACTGCTGCCAACTCGAGATCGTGAGTAGCATAGGTTTGCTCATGCGGCTTCAGTTGACTCGCCTGTCTCGCATGAGTACGCATCTGATATCTTCCTTTGATACTTTACTGTAGATGGTAAAATCGTTGTCCTCAGTAGATAATACCAAAATTGGTGTAGATGTTAGCTTCTCCTTTAATGTTTGAAAGCTCTTTCACATCTTTCTCTTCGGTTGAATTCATAGTTCTTTGTGTGAGTCTCTCAGTGATACGCCTACTGAAGAGAAGCCATCGACGAATTTCAACTAATAGCATGGTAATCCAAAGAAACTTCTAATTACTGTTGCATTCTTATGTTTCGGATAACTTAGAATTTCATCTACTTTCTTTGGGTCCACTGATACTTTGATTTCGATCTTACATGACCTTATTCTGAATGTTGACATTGGGGTGTCTTCTGCTCTGACTTATAGCTGATGATAGCATGTCCTCAGGTCAAGCTTGGAGAAGACTATAGCTCCTTTACGTTGATCGAAAAGATCTTTTATCATTGGAAGAAGATATTTATTCTTGATTGTGATCTTATAGAGTTCTCTATAATCTATACACAATCTCATACTTTAATAATTCTTCTTTACAAATAAGACCGGGGCTCCCCAAAGAGATGCATTTGGCCTAATCCATTATTTTTTTTTATCTAACAACTATTGGTGAAACGTCTGCCCTTTTTATTGATTTAAAAGTACTAGAATTTTTTTTTTTTTAAACCTCACATAGCATTCGGCCGAACCATAAAATTTCATAAAATATTTTTGACATCATTTTAAAATAAACAACCAACTAACATTTTTCTAAATCTAAAAATAACATTTGAAAAGTATAGCCAATACTATAACCTCTCAAAAACCACTCATACTCATGATAAAAGTCATAAAATCTTTTAACATAAATCATAACATATATGCGGAAACTAGCGTCGGTCCTCGGGTCATGTGCACCTTCAGTCCAGTCGGATCAACCATCAAGACCTCCCTCAATACCACCTGCATCCATCACACCTAGTGAGTCTAAAGACTCAACACACCATAATCTTTATAACAAGTAATACGTAATACAGTCAACATATAACGGTGAAAAATACTTGTACTTAAAATATCGTTTTCATGAAGATGCATAAACATAAACATTTTTGTAAACATTCTCATGATGCATAAAACTTTAAACATAAACATTTTCATGACATGCAAACATGAATTTCCTTTTCCTCAACATGACATGACATAAAACCTTAAACATAATCATGAACATTTTCTTTTTTTTTCCTTTGTTGAATTCAGATCGTTAATTGTGACTTTCCTGATCATGCTTATGAGGGTCGATGGATCCATCTACATAAAACCACAGTATTGGGCGGCGGGGGACACCAGCAACACTCTCACCGGTCAACTGGGCCCTGGCCTATCATGATTCGAATAGAAATACGATCGTCAGGGCTCCCTCTGGGATCTTTTCCCATAAATGGGCTCCCTCTGGGGCCTTTTCCCCTCACGATATTCCCATTCTTCCGTTACCACAAAACCGTTACCACATATCCGTTACCACATATTCGCAATGATGGAAACAAGATCGTCGGGCTCCCACTGGGACCATAACCCTCACGACGTCGCCAACATTAACGAATTAGTCACAATTATTTCACATCTGTTTGTCACGAAAATTTGCGAGCGTGCCAGGCACATGTTCGTGCCGAATGTGAATTAATCTGACTTCGTTTACCAAGCGTTGCGAATCTCGATTCGACCGTTTGTTCTAATTCCCTCGAAATTGCTCCAAAAATAAGAACGTGAAATGAGAAATATAATGAAATTAAAGGAGGAATTCATAAGCAATATCAATATTTATTATGCCGTTATAAATTCGAACAAAGCTTTCACATGAGACTTGGATGGACATTGCTAAAATCTATAGAATGCTTGCTGGAAATGACAATAAACAACAGAGCAAATAAGAGAAATTTTGCATAAAATTGATAAGGAATTCTGCAGAGTTTTTGCTGTAGATTTTTGTGTTGATTTTTTGTCGGGGCCCTTTTCTGATTTCCTTCCTTCACTTTTGTCACATTCTGCACAGCAGTTTTCCCTTCCCCCATCACTCCACGTTCTTCCACATCGGGCAATGGCAGCAACTGATACTACGTTTCTTCATTATGCCAACTGCAATTTCACTTGGGCTTCTTATATTGGGCTGTGGTTTGGGCTTCATGGATTTTGCTTAATTAAATTGCTCCCAGCCAAGTTGGGTCCTTGTTTAGTTGATTTGGGCCAAACAATTGCCCCCCGTAGCCAATTTGGCCCATGGGCCAATTTGGCTATGTATGTAATAATTCTAATGTATTAGCCCATTTATAAGTTGGGCCCAAATGCTAACACGACATATATGATGAGGAGGCAGAGGAGGAGAAAAAAGAAAAGATAGCAGTGTGGTTTTCCTCCTAAAATTATTCCTTGCCTTCCTCCCCCAAGATCCTCCAATTCTTCACTGCTTTTCAGAACATATCCTCCTTCGCCTTGAGACAACTAATAACTGCTCACGAAGATCACATATCCCATTCCACCGCCGATTATATCGTTATTGTGATGACATCCAAGTTTCTGAAAATTGCAATCGTCAACCTCCTTCGCATCAAGCCACACCTTCTCAAGGTAGGTATATTTTGTCATTTTTCTCAATCCTCCATCATAATAACATTGTAAAATATGTCACATTTTCATGCTGCACTCGAGCTGTTTGTGAATATGTCTGAATGAGTTTTTGATGAGCAACACTCACTGCATGATATCTTAATTAATCTACCTTCAATGTTTTCAGCTTCTCAGGATTCAAGCCTCATTTGTTCGGAGACGTTGATTCAAGTGAGAGATTTCAAAGCAGAGAAAAGGTTATCCTAACAACTCTCCAATAGAAGAATACAAACTTTGACTCCAAGGAAGAGCTGGTAAAGAAATTGGAGGCCGAACTCGCTCAGCATAAAACCAACATGATGGCCCTTCTGCATGACAATGAAGCCTTGAAAGTTTTCTCCGATAAGCTCAAGGCCAATATCCAGCACTTGGGTGATGATCTGGTGCAACAAAGCATGCTTACCAGCAGTGGGAAGACCCCTTGAAAGCACATAACATACTCGTGCAGAGTGTCTGTCCAAGTGGGAGGAATTGCGCCATCTTGACCTTTCTTGAATGCTCACGCACCACCATTAACATTTCATTTTAGTATTTTCTTTGATGTTCGGACCAGACCACTCTGTGGTAGATCTTTTGATTGGTTGTATTTCTTTGCCATGATTTGGCGTAATGTTTGATTTTGGATGCTGGATAATACCTGGAAATCGAACTTTGTTGATGGAATTATGTTATATCTGTTGCTTGGGTTTGTCCACAGGTGTTTGCACATATTTGTATTTCTGGGATGTCACGTTTACAAGGGAAACTATGCCCGAATTTCTGTAAAATAAATTAAAAACAAGGGCTAAATAGCCTGTTTTCTTCAATATTATCACAACATGTTATCACCATTGCTCATTATCACCCATACTTTCCAAACACCATCAAAGTATCGAAATATGTAATAAACGTACTCTACACGTCATCAATTCGGCTATCAAAACAACACATTATTCTTTTAAAAACACATCAGCTACAAAGGATTCCACGAGCAAATTTTCTTTTTATTTATTCACAGATGGTCCATCACTATTTGCAAACAAGTTCAGCGGGGAATGGCTTAAAAGCCTATTCCTCGCATATTACAGAAACTTTCTACGAGTCAATATCTCAACATTAGCCAAAGTGGCTATCAGCCTACTTTGTACAATACTTCTCATCTATTCCATCTTTATAAACCAGCTGTCTCCGGCTGTCGATCTTTCATCTGAGCCGGAGCTAAGATGAAATCCTCCATTTGTAAATTTTCTTCCTCACTACCTCCACGTTCCTCCTCAAATATTACTTTAGCTCCATCGATATCCCACAACTCCTGAGATTGTACTTCATTCACCAGCTGCTGCAATATGGCTTTCCATTCGGAAGTTGCAGCGACTTCCATCTCTTTTTTAGTGAACTTAGTCATCGACCTCCTCGATAATAGGTTGGACCATAGGTCTAGGAGAGACCATGGCAGTAGGTTTGAGAACCTTCTCAACTATTTCTTTAACCTTTTGAGTATCCATGTACACTGCTTCTGGTTGTCCATGCACCTTGTAGTTGCAAAACTTAATTGTACCAAATGCTCCATCATGATATCTAGCTTTCACGACATTGGAATTCGATTGATACGGCTGTGAATCAGCCTGTATCACTTCCACTTCATCCTCTTTCCACATTAACAGTAACTGATGCATAGATGATGATACACAATGATTGGAGTGAATTCAATCCCTCCCTAACAAATCATGGAAGTTATCACTGGAATTGACCACGAAAAAGGCTGACAGCGAGGATCGAGACCTCACAGCAACATTTTCTAGCAACACTCCCAAAGTTTTTGTAGATTCCCCAGTAATAGCTGCCACAGAGAATTCGGTAGAGATCAAGTCTTCCACATTCTTCCCCAACTTCTGAAGGATTCTGTACGGCAAAATATTCACAGCAGACCCATTATCTATCAGCACTCTAGACAACGACTTTCCATTCCCATGTGCTACAATGTAGAGTGGTTTGATATGTTTCGTCATTTCGTTGGTGGGTCGTTTCATCAACACTCTTTTCTCTTCATCGACAAGAAACCGACGCTCTCATTCAAAATATCAGTTTGAATGGATTCTGTACCACTCTGATTTTCAGTGAATACATTGGATTCAAATGTTCTTTTGCGTTTAAACTCCTCTGGCAGCATTAACGAACCAGTGACACATTCAAATGAAATGAGAATCTGTCCCACCCTGAAAGTAGCTTTCTTGACAACATTACTGTCTTCCTCCGTCAACAAGTCATCATCTTCCTCTTCTTTATCTTCAGTAGCCTTCCTCCCAAATTTTTTCTTCTCTCTTAGTGATTCCTCCACCTTAAATCTGCGCTCAGCAGCTTTTTTTCTCAACAAACGTCGTTTTTGGGTCCGAGAAAGCAGTTTTAGGAACTTTGGATGCTCTACCCGTTTCCATACACCATTGGGAATTGCTCTAGGAGGAATAACAAAACGAGATTTTCTTTCATATCTATTATTGGTGTCTAGAGGTGGTGGCCTCTGTATTAACTTCTGGAATGACTGTCGGTCACTCCTTCCCTCGCCATTCATTGACCCATGAAACGAAACATTTCCGAGGTGCTGGTTCTCCGGCCTTTTGGCCATGGATCCCCTACTGTACCTCATATTCCTCCCACTATAATACATATCATCTCCACTGTGACAGCGACCTTTTCCATGAAAAGTTTCTGTCTTGTTCTCCTTTACCTCAAACATCATTTTTCGAGGCAGTGTGGCATACCAAGTAAAAACAATAATAGTCAATGAATTGGGAAACAAACGTAACTTGTAGTTGGAAAAATCATTCAAATTTGCTAGTTCCCCACAGTCTATTGTAAACCTTCTCACATGTTCCACGTTAGATTGACAGTCTTCCCCCGAGTACAAAGTAAAGTCTATAATGTGATATCCTCGTGGGTAAGGATTTTCACGATCAACAACATCGGGGTATGGCTTATGAAACTCTAGTCGGTTGATTGGCCTCACTCCCAGGCCATACAACTCTTGAATAACATCATGTACAGTCTCGGAGTCCAAGACTGGAGTTTTTCCCATTGGGTGCGGGGAATAATTTGCCCCCCGAGTGTTATTCCACGAACCTGGAACTGAACACCCATGCATTCCCCCATCACCATACATCTCTGGATGCTTGCTGGGAGAAGTGACAGCGAACATATTCCCTGCTACTTGTTTATCGTTACTGTAACTTTGGCGTTTAGGATCCAACTCATATTCCCTCCTGTGTGGAGGAGTATACCTTCCTTCCCCAACAAACCCGAGAGTCAGTGATTCCTCCAAGCGGTGATTTTCACCTGCTTGAGGATTCCCCGATCCCTGGCCTTGGTCTTCAGACAGTTTAGTTCTAGTTTCCTTAGGTTTATCATCTTTTAATGACTTATTCTCTTCCTTCAAAAACTTCCTCCATTCCCTTATTTCTG
Organism: Primulina tabacum; assembly: GCF_025594145.1. Classification (NCBI taxonomy): domain Eukaryota; kingdom Viridiplantae; phylum Streptophyta; class Magnoliopsida; order Lamiales; family Gesneriaceae; genus Primulina; species Primulina tabacum. The sequence goes on along the minus strand of NC_134565.1, from coordinate 37,427,893 downwards.
CCATAACTTCCATCATAACAGCAATAAAGGCTTTGGTCATTTCGTTGAGATCCCCAAGGATATTTTTCTCCGTGGACAACATAATAGTTGCTGGAAGTCCTTCACCACCAGAAAATGAAGTTCCTTCTTTCACAGCCTCTTCTTCGAACTTGGGTACCAGTCGTTCCACTGATCTTCCATCAACATCGGTCTCTTCCTCCTGTGAACGATGATCTTTCCCCTGTGATGGAGGAATTCCTTCATTCTTCTCAGTACGCTTTGGAGGCATTTGGTCCCACTGGGCGTGCCAACTTGTTTGTCACGAAAATTTGCGAGCGTGCCAGGCACGTGTTCGTGCCAAATTTGTGAAATAATCCGACTTTTAATCAAACGTTGCGAATCTTGATTCGATCGTTCGTTCTAATTCCCTCAAAATGGCTCCAAAAATAAGAACTTGAAAAGACAAATATAATGAAATTAAACGGGGAACTCATAAACAACATCAACATATGTTATGCCGTTATAAATTCGAACAAAGTTTTTACAAGAAACTGGAATAAACATCTGAAATCTATGGAAGACGATTGCTGATATGAAAGTAAAGTTGCAGAGAAGTTGCTGTAGATTTTTTGTGTGAATTTGTTGGGGCATTTTTCTGATTACTTCTTCTGCCTTTGTCACACTCCACGGGAAGTTTCAACCGCATTCCACGATTACTCCACGTCTTCCATATTGGGTAATGGATGTAACCGGCCGCAACTTTCTTTCACTGGGCCAACTGCAACTCCGATAGGCTTTATCTCTTGGACTTCTCTAAAAAAAATTAATTTTTGGCACAACAGTAGTGCAAGAACATTAGATTGACAACCTATATATGTAAAGTCACCAAATTTTTTTAAGGCCCATCATGTCATTTCCATTTGATCTGACTTTTGATGACATCGGAGGAAATAACTTTGGGGGAATTTAAAGCTAAAATTTTGAGCCTAAAATATTTATTTATGCCCAACTATGGCATTGTTGGTCCTTTAAAGGGAATATTGTGCAACACATTCTATTTTGCATTTGATTAGTCATTTTGGTGGCAAAAATATTACAAGAAATCACTTATATAGTGCTTATCTTACCAATTTGATGGCAAAAATAATAAAAGTTAGAAAATAATTTAGAGAGAAGATTTAAAAGGTGAAAATTTAAAGATACAATAAAGAGAGATTAATGAAGAAAAATAAATGATGTAGGATTTATTCAATATATTACATAAATTACTACAATCAATTTATATTATATTGTTAGTTCATTAGTATTTGTTAGAACATTTAATTATATATTAGGTGCAATAGATAAAATAAATTATACAGTTAATTGAAATTAGAATTTAAGTGGAGGAGAAATATATACTAAAATTAATTTTTCATTCCATCTCCTTTGGTGTGTTTGGTAGAAGGATCATTTCGTTTTTTCACAATTGAAAAACAGTAACCAAAATTCACACTTTTAATAATAATAATAATAATAATATAGATACTAACGTCACATGTGCTAAAAAAAGAGAAAGAAATATTTAAAAAAATTTAAATGAAAGTTATCAATTTTTAAATTAAAATATTACGAAAAAATATGATGAAATGAGAAATGTATAATATGAAATCAGGTGGATAAATCATATTTTATGAATGGATAAAAATGTTTTACTAAATTACAAAAAACTTTAAATTTAATTAATTATATATTTATATTGAATGTTTTATTTATTACGATTTAATATATAATAATAGAATATATATGAGCAATTTGCTTTTAAATTCATCGACCCAAACATGAATGTGTGATTAGTCTTTGCGAGAAAAAGATTTCTGCATTTTCTGTCACACAAAAAAATTTATACATTCTCTGGACTCACATATCTTTTTATAGTTGAAAACCAATGCAAAATATTGAGAATATAATACTAATATATAATATTTGAGTACTAACTGTTTTACGTATGATACAATAAATAATATTCTAAGTATAAAGTTGAAACAATTATATTAATATCAACATTTGCTACACTTGTTTGGATGCTCAAATATCGTATATCGGTATGAGATCTGAAAGAGTTGATACTCAAATATCATATATTAGTCTCACATTTTCACTGTTTTGCACCGATTTCATCAGAGAAAAGACACGAGTCATTAATATCAATATTTGTTATACATGTTTGGACACTCAAAAATCATGATTTGGGTGTATTGGTTATAGACTTTTAATGACTTTTATGGAGTAGATGTATTCAAACTAGACTTTTATATACTCCATAAAAGTTTAGTGGTATTCAATGTAAACTTTTGTAGAATTTTAAAAAGTCATGTGGTATTCAAACTTGACTTTTAAAAACTCTACAAAAGTCTATAGGTATTCAAAATGTCAATAGACTTTTAATGACTCTATGGAATTCTATTAAGTACAAGAATTATAGCCTAAGGTACAACAATAAAATGTCAACAAAAGTCTTTGATTTAACCTAAAGATTTGGATGTACATTTAATTGAGAAATCTCCCAAATTCAATACAAACTTTCATTTTTTATCATCTATTTATTTTTTCTTTTATTTGTACTTTTTAAAAACATAATTAAAATTTAATTTTTTTATTAATTATTATATAACATTTTATTTTTAATTATTTTTTTAATTTTAGTTAATCTATATATTAAATTATTGTATAAGCAAATTCATACCGATATTATACCAAAATTTTCGGTAGACCGAATCAAAAAAACCTAACATTTTAAAAAAATTTATAATTTATTGTTTTAAAATATTATATATTTTAAAATTTTTGTATATTTTTCCGGTATTTCGGTATATACCAAAATTTTCAAATTGGATATCGTTACCGTACCGAAAAATTCGACATTGTTACCGTACCGTATCGAAATATTCGGTATACTTAAAATTTGGTAAATTCAATATTTTTTTGTTATGGTAATCTCGGTATACCGAAAATTCGGTATTTTTTCCCACCCCTAACAGGGCTTGTATTGGCATGTGCTATATTACACAATTTTCTTTGAAAGATGTGTCAATTTGATGAATTTCAAATTGAACTAGATAATGAAGCTCAATTGTCTTCATCAGCACAAGTTTATGAAGGTGACGACTTTGATCAGTTATTTAATACTCAAAAACAACAACGAGCAAATGCTAATGCATGGAGGGATATCATAGCCAATGGAATGTAGAACGATGTTGATCAAATTTTCAGTAATGATTAGATTTTTTTATAAAAGACTACTCATTATTTTGAGTGTTCTTTTAATAAAATTTTATCATGAACTTATAAAAATATTATTCATTAATATGTTGAATTGACATAAAGAATTGAAATTTTGATTTCAATAAATTGGATAGTTCATTTGTCGTTTTTCACAAATTAAATTGATTTAACCTTTAAGTAAGTAAAATTCATTTACATTCATAAATAAAAATAATAATTTAAAATTGAAGAGGTTATCTATGTCCAATAATTATTTTTAAAAAATTAATAAATAATAAATCACAATTATAAACTACAAAATTCACATAATTCTATGAAAAAGTTTACAAAAGTCTACAAAAATCTTGAAAAAAAGTCTATAAGAATCTATGAAATTTGTTTTACAATTCTATGAGATTCCATAAAAGTCAATAAAAATCTATCAACTCCACAAAAGTCCATCATTTAAAAAAAGTCATTAAAAATCTTTGAAAGTATTGAATGAATACACCTTAAAACATTTTGTATTCAAATATTATATCGATTTTTATCCGAGAGAAGACAAGAGTCATTAATAATAATACTTGCTATATATTTTGAGTACTTAAAAATTATATATGAGTATGAGAACTGAAATATTTGATACTCAAATATCATATATTAATATTATATTTTTAATGTTTTGTAACAACTTTTATCTGGAAAAAATGCGGACTATAGAACTGTAATGCCCGAGATTTAATATCGTGTTAAATTACGATTATTTATTTTAATCGAGACGATTATGAGAGGGGCTAACCGAGACACAAAAGGAGATTTTATGTGGGAATTGTTGGTGCGAGGACCGAAGGTCTCGCGTATATGCGCGAAGAGTAGGCGCGAGCTGTGCGGAAGCCATAATGAGAGACCGAGCATTGGGCGCACATGCGCGACCTCAAAACGCGCACATGCGCGAGAGGTCCAGAGAGTTGGGCGCACATGCGCGACTTAGATTCGCGCATATGCGCGAGGGTACCCGAGAGTTGGGTAAATTGAACAATGGCCTCGCGCATATGCGCCGAGTAGGGGCGCGCATATGCGCGAGATGCTGTGCATGTACGCGCTGAGGATTAAGTCTCGCGCATATGCGCGAGAGGCTTTGGATGAATTTTGAGGGAGACACGTATCAATTACATGCAATATACATATATATATATATATATATATACATATATATATATATATATATGTTGAGCCATTCGTTTCCTTCGCAATTCAGCAACAAGGGAATCGAGAAAAGGTTTCTGGAAAAGAGTGAAAAATCCTTACGCCTTTTGTGAGAAATCCGTCCGTCTGATTTTGAATCTGACTTCGGTACTGTGTTCATATCAACGCAGGCTACAACTGGACGTAAGTTTTACTACGTTTTGACATGTTTTGAAATTATGATGTTGTTGGAATTGAATACACGTCGTATATGATGTTCTTGACATGGTAGACATCATAGAATCGAAGTCAGATTAAGAAACAGACTGATTATGGAATTGTTATGATTTCCTGAAGTTAATTGACTGAGATATGATATCAGATTGTATTGGTATTGATTATTAGTTGAGGGGATTATTATCTGGTAATGTTGTATTGACCGGGATATCGGGATTATGCGGTTATGCCGTTGATTTTGAAATATTGATCAGATTGGGATCGATTTGAGCAGTATATTGATATGATATTATTGATATTGCCGTGGCCAGATTGTGGGACTGACAGAGTTTGAATTCCGGACAGGAACGTCATCAAAACTGCAATAAACGAAAGGTATAAGTCAATGTGGTACTGGGACATCGATTCAAGTAGGATGTACTTGAGTTTCCCTAAATCACATACTTATTATTATGTTCTATTATTGTGATTATTGATTTGATTAAATGCTTGTTCTATGGAGTTATAGGAGCATGCATTAGACGAGTAATCTTGTGACAAAAATACCTGATAGTGGCGGGATAGCCACGGGCACATTGCACGATGTCACAAGATAGTGTATTGGTGATAGGACCACAGTTGATGACGGTTAGGTCAGGACACTGGATGTTTGGTTATATCGACGTGGATAGAACTGGAGTCTTTTCTATTACTGTTGGTCGATATATGAATACCCACATCTGGAAACCGGGATCCCTAGACTAGGATTGAGTTTAGTCTGAATTGTAGAGTTACGAGCATTGTCGACAGTTTGATATTGATTATATTTCAGCTTTTGATATATATTGCTGTTACCTATCCATGCTTTTATGTTTATCATATGATTGCATGTTTCGTTGATTTATACTGTGATTATATTCTCATCGGAATTATCCGGCTGTTGTCTTGTTTGTATGTGTACATGACAACAGGTGGGACATGATCAGGGTCCAGAAGATGAGGAGAGATCGTGATAGAGTGGAGATTTCGGACTTTGATGTATATAGGGTTTTGGCACTTGATAATTAGATGTTGAACCTTAGTTTTTACTGATTTGTAGACGGTACAAGACTTGTACTTTATTTTATACTGAGTTGTATATTAGTTTGATTTCACTACATTCCGCATTAAAAAGAAAAAATTTTATGACCCTAATTACTTGATTAGTAAATTGATCCTGATGACGATTAAGAACTGATTAGCGTTCGGGTCCCCACAAGAACTAAAAAACATTTTTTTTATAAATAAGAGAGTATAAACAGGCATTTTTCTTGACAGGAATAAAAGTATAGTATTGGTGATTTATTGATAATTTCCCATTGATTGTTAATTAAATTAATAAAAAGGTTAATCAAACCCATTGATCTTTGCTCCCATGGCCACAGCTTATGCTGCACTTCTTTCCCTTGCTCGATCGCTTCGACAGATCTTGAATCTTGGACAACAATATGTCGATCCTCTTCACAGAGTTAAAATCGTTTCTCTCCATGAAAAGGTTGAATCTCTCATCGCTTTCCTCGAAGATTATTCAGACAAGTATGGTGGGACACCTGATCTTGCGAGAGATGGAATCAGAAATGCCGCATATCACGCGCAAGATTTCATGGATTCTTATCTATGTTTGGTGTCAACAGGAGATGATTCGAGTTCGATTCATTGGCACAAGATGAGCTTAGACAGAGACTTAAACATCGCGTTTGAAAGGATTAGTTTCATCTGGGAAGAAGCAGCGAAGATGAAGAACAACCCAGCCGAAGATCTCCGGCTCCGACCCATTACTTATTCATCTCAAGCCGGCCAATTATCCACTGCCAAAAGCAGGGTTGTCGGATTCGAAGATGACTTGAACACAATCAAAGAACGGTTATACGAAGATTCAGCTGTGCTCCAAGTTATCCCGATTGTTGGGATGGGAGGAATCGGGAAGACCACTCTGGCTAGAAAAGCTTACGAGGATTCACTCCGCGCCCGTCAGTTTGACATCTGCGCATGGATTACAGTGTCTCAACAGTATCAAAGGAGACAGATTCTTTCGGGGCTTCTTCGCGACTTGAAAAAACCTGTTCTCGGACAACCTGGTCCCAGCGACGCTCAATTGGCAACACTTGTGTACCAAAATCTCAAAGGTAGGCGGTATCTCGTTGTGATTGATGATGTATGGAGTAACAAGGCTTGGGATGATGTGAAGATGGTATTTCCAGAAGATGGTATAAAAAGTCGGATTTTGTTAACTACTAGGCTGTCAGATGTTGCCGTTCATGCAGGATCTTCTAATGCACCGTTTCACCAGATGAAACTTTTGAACGAAGATCAAAGTTGGAAACTACTCCGGGAAATGATTTTTGGACCAGAATCTTGTCCTCTCCAATTGGTAGAAATCGGAAAGAAGACTGCAAGAAATTGTCGGGGACTTCCTCTCACAATTGTGGTGGTCGCAGGACTACTTCTTTCTAAGGACATCACAATGCAAGAATGGTGGGAAAATGTTTCGGAAAATATAAGTTCAACAGAACCAAGCATCGCGCTACATTGCTCAAACATACTATGCCTGAGCTATGATGGGTTACCTCTTAGACTGAAGCCATGTTTCCTCTATATTTCAGCTTTTTCAGAAGATTCTGAGATTCAAGCTTCTAAGCTAATCAAGTTGTGGGTTGCAGAGGGATTTCTTAAACCAAGTGATCAGTCTAAATGCTTGGAAGATGTGGGAGAACTGTTCTTGGAGGATCTTGTTAGAAGAAGCCTTATCTTAGTGAGCGAAAAAGGGACGGATGGAAAAATCCAAACTATTGGAATCCATGATCTGTTGAGGGAAATTTGTATAGCAAAAGCTGAGGAAGAGGCGTTTCTACATCATGTCTCATCTATAAGGAATGACCAAATAGAAACCATAGAGGATCCAAATCGTCGCCTTAACATTCATTGCACGCAGAATCGCCAGGAATGGCGAATACTAGATTCAAGCATACGCACAGTTCTGCTCTTCCGCGATATACATTGGGGACCAATATTATCTCTATGTTGTAGGCGAATCAGTGTTTTGCATATACCCCAAGTAACTTGGCCGAAGTTGGCAGATGAAATCTCAACATTGGTCAATTTAAGGTACATTTCGTTTTCCTTCAACTATGCATCACGCCCCGATGCTGCCTCAATATCCAAACTTCCCAATCTTGAGACTATAATTGCTCATAATACCGACTTACGAGCATTGCAAGTACCTTATGAAATCTTGGAAATGCCAAAGCTAAGGCATCTGATCATGAACACCTCTTTTGTTTTATCGTGTCCCTCTAACACCGGAATCATTCACGAAAGTGATCTTCAAACACTTGAGATAGTGATCAATTTCAGATTTACTGAAGAGGCCATTAAAATGCTTGTGAATCTAAAGAAATTGATAGTTGAATTTCATGTGACCCGTGCTAAATGGGATGATTTGAATCTCAACAATCTTTTCCACCTAACAAACCTTGAAGAACTAAAAGTTTCTGTGTTCAAGTTTCCTAATTTCTCAAAGATATGGAACCATTCTTTCCCAATAAGTCTTAAAAATTTAGCTCTTGAAAATGTTCCGTTGCCTTGGGAAAATATGACCATAATCGGGTCTCTCCCAAATCTTCAAGTGCTCCAGATGATGCATATGGATGTTGAACAAGTTTCCGAGTGGACGCCGACGGAAGGCCAATTTTGTCTGCTCAAATACTTTTGTTCTTCTTTAGATAATTTGGTGAGTTGGGAAGTGGAAAGAGAACACTTCCCACGCCTTGAAATCTTGTGTCTCAAAGGTGCACGCTGGATTGATGAGATTCCTTGTGGCATAGGAGAAATAGATTCACTTCAACTCATCGAGTTATGGCATTGTCCGGTAACATTAGTAGATTCAGCGAAGCGAATTCAAGAGCAACAACATGACAATGGAAATGATGACTTTGAAGTCCTTGTTCATGGATCGTCATGAATAATGTTCGAACAACAATCAGAACAACGTTTGAAAGAGTAAATTGTAAGAATTGGATGAAAGATTTTTGCTTCACTCCAAGAAAGTAGTGGAATGGTGGTATACAGTCAGTTAATTGATACACTGAGCTGCTTTGCCAGTTTTTATATCTTTTTTAATCTAAATAATTTGTTTCTGATTAATATTTTTTTATAAATCAAAGTTTTTTTTTTTAACCCTTATTGAAATCCTACATGTGTAAAGTCACCGAATATTTTTAAGGCCCGTCATGTCATCTCTCTTTGATCTGACTTTAAATGAAATTGGAGGAAATAACTTTGTGGAATTTAAAGCTAAAGTTAGAGCCTAAAATATTTATTTATGCCCAACTATGTCATTGTTGGTCCTTCAAATTAAGTACATCATGGGGAAGGCAATATTAATAACTAGAATATTAGCTAGCAAGTGCAGCACATTAGTCATTTTTCATTGGAATATTGATATGACGCTGCATATTGTTCATGTTTTTGATGACACGTCAACACTCCGATGAAAAATGACTGTAATAGAAAAAAAATGCACGTTATTATATTAAAAGTGTGAATTGACTGATAACATGACTAAAGATATAAAATATACAAGTTACGATATCAAAAATATAAATCTTCATAATAATATATTTGACGAACATATAAAAAGTTGTTAGCTCTTGAGCCTAATATCAGATACCACCCTAAATACATGCCCACATACATTTGATGCACGACGTAATCAAAAGTATGTGAACCTTTATTCTCCATCTTTATATACCAAGCTTAAGAGGTACATTTCTTCGTGCTATTAAACTGAATCCTCTCCCACAGCTAGATATTACTGGCAAAGAAAGATATGGCGCACATTAAGTGGGATTTAGTGGTAATATGCATTATATTTTGTGAAGTATTGACTGTGTGTCCAAGAAATGTGGAGGGTGCAATTGGGATTGATCTTAATCCATGCACACTGCCTCAATGCATTGCTGCATGTAGAAAATTGCTGGCGGGAAAGTATGTTGATGCAACATGTGCACTGGGATCGAAAGGAAAATACTGCATTTGCTTAGGATGACAGAAGATTTGAGTCTTCTACGGCGCTGCTTAATATCTGGCATTTTTTGGAACTCAAGAATTTAAATAATATCGTGTATATTTTTTCGGAAATTTGAGATATGCAGAATTTTACCGGATATAGATCTAAGATTTGATATACCTGGATAAAGATTTAAGCAAGAAGATAACCCAATCTTGGAACTAAAAATCTTGAGGATTTTATCATGGGATTTTAATATTGAAAGAATATTAGGGAATTTTCGAAAATCATAGATAAAAGGAAAAGTTTACACGATAAATGCAGCTTGGGAAAGATTTAACTATCAGGATTTTAGGAAAATAATCAAAATCTTATTTGGGAAAAATACTACTAAATTTCGGGTTTAAGTCAGCAAAATTGTGGGATTTAAGAAATATAATTTTTATTATTTTAGGAAATAAAAAGTCTACCGAATATTGGGAATTAGACACAAAAGTGAAAACTTTGCAGGCTGGGCAAAGCATAAATTTCGAAATTTATCCTTGGGACACATACATGAATTTCGAAATTTAGGTCTAGGATAAAGAATAAAATTTAGATTTGGTCACGATTTTGGATGGAGATTTGATTCAAGTTTAAACGCGCGGATGACATCTATCGAGATAGCAGCCAACCCCTATAAATAGGAGGGCCTATAACTCGAAAATTCACACCATTTTCTACTCAAGTTTTTCGAGTTTCTCCTCTAGTTTTCTTAGGATTTTCGAGAGCTTGCTCTCTCAGTGTGCGAAGAAGCGAAGCGCTGCTGCAGTCCAACCCCGAAGCTAGGGTTCGAAATTCCAGTGCAGGAATTCCCTCTATTCACGTTTTCTACGATATCTAAGGTAAGTGGGCTTGTTTTAAATGTGTAATTTCAGTGTATGCATTTTCGTATTTTCAAAATTTCGGTCGAGTACAATTCTTCTTCTACCCCTTCTGGCTACGATTTGTGCATGAGTTTTATGTTGACACTGTGAGGGTTCAATTTGATATGGGAGGGAATCCCAACTATGATATGACCCTCATACAGTGGGGATATAACCGATCCGGCCTCGCCCCCTTAGAGGAATAAAAATTAGGGACTGACGCCAGTAAACCATTGAAAGTAGAGGAATCTCAGTGTCAGGTCAAGGATACGAATGTGGTATGAGTCAATTTATGCATGGTGTGTGTGTGTACGTATTTCGAATTTTATATGCATGTTGTTGTGTACTCGAACGGCCCCCACTTGCTGAGTATTTCCCAAAATACTCACCCCTTACAACCTTCCCAGATAAATCCGAAGATAAAACAGAGGAACAGGTTTAGGAAGAAGAGTCGGATCAATTTTGGGGCTGGTGAAATTATTTAAATTTTGAGAATTTTGCTGCAAGGATTTAAGAATTTTAGTAGGTTTATTTTAATTGTAAATGCTTCCGCAATTTATTCAATTTATTCAGTTGTAAAGACAATGGTTGTTTTTGCGAATTTATGAAATAAAGTGGTTTCGGTTTATACTGTGCTACGAGGCTGGTTGTTTTTCGATTGTGTGATTGATGAACAATGCCGGTGTCAAATCCCGAGTTTCGGGGCGTGACAGTTTGTAGATCACTTTCATGAACAATTCCTCTATCAGAGAGATATGATAAACGAAAATCATGGTTCCAGATCAGATGCCTTAACTTCGGCATCTTTAAAATTTCATATGGTACTAGCCCTATGCTTCGGCATTTGGTGACATCTACATAAACAACTATAGTTTCGAGATTGGGATGTTTCAATATTGAGACTGAAAATCTCTCAAGATATGGATAACCTATCTCGAAAGAAAAGTACCTTAAATTGACGAATGTAGAGATTACTTGTGACAATGTCGGCCAAGTTACTCGGGGTGCATCCAAGACACCGACGTGCCTAGACCTTAGATCTATTCTTGTCATCCAATATTTCGTGAAAAGTAGAACCGAACGCACGCTCGAATCTAGGATTTTCCATTCTTGAATATCCTTCGTGCAATGAATTCTGAGGCGGCGATATGGATTCTCTACAAATTCTGTTCCGGAATTGGTTTTGGACGACACATGATAAAGAAACCCCACTTCTTCAGCTTTTGTTATGCAAATCTCCCTCAACATATCATGGATTCCAACAGTTTCGAGTTTCCCGTCAATCCCTTTCTTGCTCACTAAGAGCAAACTTCTGTTCACCAGATCCTCCAAATAACGTTCCCCCACATCTTCCAAGCACTTCGACTGATGATTTGGTTTCAAAAATCCCTCAGCAACCCACAACTTGATTAGCTTAGAAACATCAATTTCAGAATCTTCAAGAAAAGCTGCTATGTAGAGGAAGCATGGTTTTTGTCGAAGAGGTAACCGATCATAACTAAAACACAGTATCTTTGAGCACTGGAGGGCAATTGTGGGCTCTCTAGAACTTATATTTTCCGAAACAATTTCCCACACTTCTTCTCTCATCACGTTGCCTGAAGAAAGGAGTAGTCCTGCAACCACCACGATGGTGAGGGGAAGTCCCCCACAATTTTCCGCAATCTTCTTCCCGACTTCCACCAGTTGGAGAGGACAATATTGTTGTTCAAAAACACTTTCTTGAAGTAATTTCCAACTTTGATCATTATTTAAACATTCATTTGATGAACAGGAGCATCCGAAGATCTCGCATGAAAAGCCACATCTAATACCCTGGTGGTTAACAGGATTCGACTTCCACTACCATCATCTGGGAATGTCATCTTCAAATCATCCCATGCCTTGGTACTCCATATATCATCAATCACAATGAGATATCTCCTGCCAAAGAGACTTTGATACACTAGTTTTTCCAGTTCTGCTTCGCTCTCATTAGATTGCTCATTCTTGAGGGACTTCAAAAGCCCTGAAAGAACCTCTCTCCTAGGATACTCTTGTGACACAGTGATCCATGCACATTTGTCGAAGTATTGAGAAAGGATTGAATCGTCGTATGCTTTTCTAGCCAGAGTCGTCTTCCCGATTCCCCCCATCCCAACAACTGGGATAATTTGGAGTTTAGCAGAGTCTTGGTATAACCGTTCTTTGATTACGAGCAAGTCATCATCAAATCCCACAACCATTTTTTTGGCAGTGGCTTGGACCGTGGATGAACGATCAACAGGAAAATAATAAGATACGGATCGGAGATCTTTTGTCGTATCACTGTTGTTCATCTTCATCGTCTCTTCCCAAATAAAACCAATCCTTTCAGACGCCATGGTTAAGTCTCGATCCAAGTTCAAATCAGCCTCTTCAGAACTCCCATCATCATCAATAGTTGACACCGAACACTGATACGAATCCATGAAATCTTGAGCTTCATATGCAGCTTTTCTAATCCCATTTCCCTCTCGACCAAGTGTTTCTTGATACTTATCTGAAAAATCTTCAAGGAAAGAAATGATGAAATCAACTTTTTCCTTGAGAGAAAAAAATTTTTCTTTGTGAAGAGGATCGATGTACTTCTCAAGATCCAAAATCTCTCGCAATGATCGAGCAACAGCAAGAAGCGCAGCATAAGCAGCAGCCATGGGAGAACAAAAAAATGGAGGAAGTTTAGTTAAATAATTATTTAGCTCGTGGGAAACAGCTGGGTAGCATTCATTAATCATTATAATATAATAAATAATTCTAATTTCTATGCATCTATAAAATATTCATTTATGAAAATTAAATTTTCTCCTATCAATTATTTTAAATTTTTATTAACTTAAATATGATTTATTAAAATAATTTGTACAAGTTGTATAGTGATTTCGGTAAATGTCGACACAAATTTTATTTTATTATTTGTTAAAGTTTAATTATACACACACACACACACACACACACACATATATATATATATATTCCTTAAATAATTTTAAGTAAAACAATGTATATATTGACATGTTACTTGGGCATAAATTTCAATGTTGTATTTAATGCTTCTTATTCATTTTTATAGGTGAGGTTCACGAAAAATAAAGAACCTTTCTCTCCATAGCTGAATAGCATAATGCATAGACGTTATTTTTCATATGTATTTGAAAATACTAAAATACATTTAAACAGTAAATTTTTCGAAAATGAAGTTTGACGAGATAATTTCCTCAAATATTTTGGCCAACAAATAAAAGTTTTTTTTAAAAAAATAAAGATGTATCTGTCAATCCAGAATCAATTATTTAAATTTATAATTTTTTCTGAACGGTTATTTAAAAAAAGGTAATTTGAGAAAAATAAATCTGTTCATCTTTGATTTAATTAGATTCAGTACCTATGTATTTTTTTTACAAATCAATACCTGACAATACTTCAAACTATAGTTTGACATCTCCAAATAATCGGATATGAGTATTTAAGAGATAAAATCAACTATTCGTAACTCGAATTATGTTTTTCTTGTACCAATTTAAGTATCACATTTTACTTCACGAATGACACCATATAAAATATTAACTTCAAATTATATTTTTTGACATCATCGAATACTCGAATTAGATACTCTTTGTATCCATTTATGTATCACATTTTAACTTCACAAATGACACATCAAAAGTCATTCAATATTATTTGAACTATATTTTTTACATTCCAAAATAATCAAATTAAGTCTTTAAAGGGTATAATCAAGTATATGTGAGATCAAATTAGATATTATTTGTACCAATTTAGGCACCACTTTTTAATTCACAAATATTATTATCAAAGGCCACTCAATATTAACTTCAAAGTATATATTTTGACATCCTTAAATAATCGAATTTGAGTATTTTAAGGGTAAAATCAAGTATTTGTAGGCTCAAATTATATATTATTTTTATTAATTTAGGTATCACATTTTTATTTCACGAATGTCATCATCAATGCCATTTAATATCAACTTCAAACTATATTTTGACATCCCCAAATAATTGAATATGAGTATTTAGAGAGTAAAATCAAGTATTTGTAAATTCAAATTAGATATTATTTGTATCAATTTAAGTATCGCATTTTAACTTCACAAATGACATCATCGAAAGTCACCCAATATTATTTTAAACTATATTTTTTTACATCCCAAAATAATCAAAATTAAGTTTTAAGAGTGTAAAATCAAGTATATATGAGATAGAATTATGTACTATTTGTAACACTCTTTTTTTTTTAAATTAGTTTTGAAATTAATTTTAGAATTTAAATTATTTTTAAAAAAAAACCCCTAGTGTTGCCAATTAATTTTTTTTAAAAAAAACAAAGATATTATATTCAATTTGGTCCGTTCATACTGTTTCAAAGAACAAGAATTGCTTGGCCATAAACTGTATATTTGACGTTTATGATTTTAATTTATATTTTTTTTTATTTTTAGAATAGGAAAATAAAGAAAATTTTGGGGTTTAAATCAAATATTAGAAATTTTTTACTTGATTAAACTTGTTTTTACATTTACTATCGGTTCAGTTTGATTTCAATTAATAAAAGTGCATATACGGATATAAAAGTGATTTTTTTAAAAGTTATTATAATTAGGTCTCGAACTTGAGATTGCCACAAATTTGAAATCTTGCTATTCAAACAATAAATAATTGGTCTTAAATTGATAATTTTTATGTCCTCGTCCCACTATTTGCTTCGCATAATTGTCAAACAAAAAACTTTCATCGAAACAAATACAAAATCTTACAATATTCTCTCTCAAATGTGTCTTCACAACAAAACATCTTATTAATCGGAATCTATTACACGAACACGAAAAGCATCGTTTCCATTTTCATGTTGATGCTTTGCATCTGCTTCGCTGAGATTACCAATGATTTTTTACAGAACTTCAACTCATATATCGAAGTTTATCTATTTCTCCTATACCACTAGGAATCTCATTAATCTGCTCGGCACGCTCAAGAATTAAGCTTTCAAGACATGGGAAATGCTCTTTTTCCATTTCCCACGTCACCAGAGAATCCAAGGAAGAGTGGAAGTACTTGAGTTGAAGAAATTGACCTTCCATCATCACCCACTTTGAAACTTTATCGACTGACATCCATATCATCTTGAGCTCTTGAAGATTCGGAAGCGACCCAATTGTGGTCATATTTTCCCAAGGAAAACGGACTCCGTATAGAGATAACTTTTTTAGACCAATTGGAAAAGTATTGTTCCATGTCATTGAGATAGCAGGCCAGGAGCGCATTAAGATTTGCAAGTCCTCGAGGCTTTGTAAATGGCAAAGGTTTTCGAGATTAAAATAATCCCAATTATGATCAATCTTATAATATACAACAACCAATTTCTTCAGATTCACAAGTATTTTGATGATCTCTTCGGTAAATATGAAATCGGCCACTGTCTCAATTGTTTGTAGATCACTTTCATGAACAATTCCTATGTCAGATGAGTAGGATAAACGAAAAGGCCGGGCGTGCCAAATCAGATGCCTTAACTTGGGCATCTTTAAAATTTCACATGGTAGTTGCCATAAGTTTCGGAATCTCTTGACATCCGGATAAACAACTATAGTTTCGAGATTGGGATGTTTCGATATTGAGAATGGAAATCCATCGGGACATGCATGATCAAACTTGAAAGCAAAGTACCTTAAATTGACGAATGTAGAGATAACATGTGACAATTTCGGCCAAGTTACTTGGGGTGCATCCAAGACAACCGACGTGCCTAGACCTTAGATCTATTCTTGGCCTCAGATATTTCTCAGAGAAAAGTAGAACCGATCGCACGCTCGAATCTAGGATTTTCTATTCTTGAAAATACTCCATGCAATGAATTCTTAGGCGGCGATATGGATTCTCTACAATTCTGTTCCGGAATTGGTTTTGGACGAGACATCATGAAGAAACCCCTCTTCTTCAGCTTTTGTTATGCAAATCTCCCTCAACATATCATGGATTCCAACAGTTTTGAGTTTCCCGTCAATCCCTTTCTTGCCCACTAAGAGCAAACTTCTGTTCACCAGATCCTCCAAATAACGTTCCCCCACATCTTCCAAGCACTTCGACTGATGATTTGGATTTCAAAAATCCCTCAGCAACCCACAACTTGATTAGCTTAGAAACATCAATTTCAGAATCTTCAGGAAAAGCTGATATGTAGAGGAAGCATGGTTTAGTCGCAGAGGTAACCGATCATAACTAAAACACAGTATCTTTGAGCACTGGAGGGCAATTGTAGGCTCTCTAGAACTTATATTTTCCGAAATATTTTCCCACACTTCTTCTCTCATCACGTTGCCTGAAGAAAGGATTTGTCCTGCAACCACCACGATGATGAGTGGGAGTCCCCTACAATTTTCCGCAATCTTATTCCCGATTTTCACCAGTTGGAGAGGACAAGACTGTTGTTCGAAAACACTTTCTTGAAGTAATTTCCAACTTTGATCATTATTTAAACGTTCATTTGGTGAACCGGAGCATCTGAAGATCTTGTATGAGAAGCCACATCTAACAGCCTGGTGGTTAACAAGATTCGACTTCCACTACCATCATCTGGGAATGTCATCTTGAAATCATCCCATGCCTTGGTACTCCATATATCATCGATCACAACGAGATACCGCCCTGTCAATGAGATTTTGATACACTAGTTTTGCCAGTTCTGCTTCGTTCTCAATAGATTGTTTATTCTCGAGGGACTTCAAAAGCCCTGAAAGAACCTCTCTCCTTGATACTCTTGCGACACAGTGATCCATGCACATTTGTCGAAGTAATGAGAAAGGATTGAATCGTCCGTATGCTTTCCTAGCCAGAGTCGTCTTCCCGATTCCCCCCTCCCAACAACTGGGATAATTTGGAGTTTAGCAGAGTCCTTGGTATAAACCGTTCTTTGATTACGAGCAAGTCATCAGCAAATCCCACAAACCATTTTTTGGCAGTGGCTTGGACCGTGGATGAACGATCACAGGAAAATAATAAGATACGGATCGTAGATCTTTTGTCGTATCAACTGTTGTTCAGCTTCATCGTCTCTTCCCAAATAAATAACCAATCCTTTCAGACGCCATGGTAAGTCTCGATCCAAGTTCAAATCAGCCTCTTCAGAACTCCCTCATCATCATAGTTGACGACCGAACACTGATACGAATCCATGAAATCTTGAGCTTCATATGCAGCTTTTTTAAATCCCATTTCCCTCACGACCAAGTGTTTCTTGATACTTATCTGGAAAAATCTTCAAGGAAGAGAACGATGAAATCAACTTTTTCCTTGAGAGAAAAAAATTTTTCTTTGTGAAGAGGATCGAGGTACTTCTCAAGATCCAAACTCTCTCGCAATGATCGAGCAACAGCAAGAGCGCAGCATAAGCAGCAAGCCATGGGAGGGACAAAAAAATGGAGGAAGGTACTAAGCTAGTTCATGTGATAGTTGATTGTTTAGTTAAATAATTATGTTAGCTTGTGGGAAAACAGCTTGTAGCATTAATTAATTATTATAATATAATAATCATTCTAATTTCTATGGCATCTATAAAATATTCATTTATGAAAATTAAAATAATTTGTACAAGTTGTATAGTGAGTTTGGTATATGTCGACGCAAATTTAATATTTGTTAAATTTTAATAATACATATACACACAAATATATATATATATATATATATATATTCTATAAAGTATTATAAGTAAAACAATGTATATATTGACATGTTATTTTAGCATAAATGTCAGTGATGTATTTTAGCATAATGCATAGACGTCATTTTTCATATTGTCAGGGTCAATGGAATCCGGATATCTTCACATTGGTATGATATTGTCCACTTTGGGTTTTAACCCTCATGGTTTTTCTCTTGGAACCACCCAAAAGGCTTCATACCAATGGAGATATCATTCCATCTTTATAAACCCATGATTTTTCTCTAGATCTTTCAATGTGGGATTTTGGTTGCATCCCAATAATCCTCTTCTCAAACGAAGTTCCACAATTCTAATTTCTATGCATCTATAAAATATTAATTTATGAAAATTAAATTTTCTCCTATCAATTATTTTAAATTTGTATTAACTTAAATATGATTTTTTAAAATAATTTGTACAAGTTGTATAGTGATTTGGGCAAATGTCGACACAAATTTAATTTGTTAAATTTTAATTAAACACACATATATACATATATATTGACATGTTACTTTAGCATAAATGTCAGTGTTGTATTTAATGCTTATATTCATTTTTATATGTTGTGAGGTTCACGAAAAAATAAAGAACCTTCTCTCCATCGTCGAATAGCATAATGCATAGACGTCATTTTTCATATGTATTTGAAAATATTA
Source organism: Primulina tabacum (assembly GCF_025594145.1). Classification (NCBI taxonomy): domain Eukaryota; kingdom Viridiplantae; phylum Streptophyta; class Magnoliopsida; order Lamiales; family Gesneriaceae; genus Primulina; species Primulina tabacum. The sequence continues at coordinate 37,408,922 of NC_134565.1, read as the reverse complement.
AAATACATTTAGACAGTAAATTTATTCGAAACTGAAGTTTGACGAGATTATTTTCTCAAAATATTTTGCCTAACAAATAAATTTTTTTTTTTAAAAAAAATAAAGATGGTGAGAAGGATTGAAACTTAAATGTCTCTGTCAATCCAAATCAATTATTTAAATTTATAACTTTTTTTCTGAACTGCTATTTGAAAAATGATACTTGGCTAATAAATTAAGACCATTAAATTCAAATGGTCCCATCTGTAGACATGGAAAGTCAACAGTAGAATATGACAACCGGGCAATCACGGTCAATTTTTTTTTCAATTACAAATTGAGCATTACCTAAATAAAGATTGGTTAATTGTCGGTGACAAAAAATATTATGATATTTGTTATCGGTTAATTTTGTGAAACAAATTTTCGACTAAACATCATGAAAACTCACTTTTTTGTTCAATTATAATTTTTTGTTATGTTAGGTTAATTTGAGTGAAAAATATAAAAATCCGTGAAAAGAATAATTTTTATGTCTTGTTGTGTATTGATTGTGATTTTCCGATCACTATCTTGAGTGGCTTGTGATGATCAACCAAAGCCCGAAGAGTAAACAAGAATAACACCATAAAAGGAAGAAATGAACACTCGAGAGATTTACGTGGTTCGGCTATCACTAGCCTACATCCACGGGAGAACAGCCATTCTTATTGATCAAACTCACACTCTTGAAAGTTACAGCATGCCAGAATTATCTCTACACCAATACACGAAAGAATACAATCAAGCTTTATTCCTTGATCTCTCAACCTTTCTCTCGCTCTCTTATTTTGGTGTATTTCTCTTGTTGCCTTGTTGTGTCGTTACTTGTATGTGCATCCCTCCCTTTTATCTGAGATCCTTCCCAACTGATTGTCCTTGTTAGTTAGCTTGTTGCAACCGCCACCAGCTACTCAAGCTTTATCAGTTGATTTGTCCAGGAGCCTTTCTTTCGGAAGACACACGTACAACATGTCTAAAATGTTATTTTTTAATACAAAAATAACATTTTGAATGTTTTAAATGAAATTTCGGTACATCTGATGTAAGTTAAAATGAATCATATGCATCTTTCATAAAATAATTATCTGAACTATATAAAGGTATTATGTTAAAAATAATTACATGAATTATATGTAAAGATATTGGGTTTTTTTAAAAAAAAAATTTAAAAAATTATTTAATTCAAAAATATGATAGGTTGTGGAGTTTGGTAAAATTAAGTTAAAATGCCACTATCAATGACGGACGTTGCAAAATAGCATGTCCAAGCTACCATGTGCAGATGCACATGGTAGCGGACAATACTTTTTATTTTTAATTATTTTCATTATTTTATTTTTTTTATTGAATTTGGACACATATCTTGTTAGTAAAATAGACCAAGAAGCTCATTATGCGTTACGAAATGCTTTAATTGATAATTTATGAGATGAATATGGTCGTTCAAATATTTGAAATTGTATTTGTAATATTATTTAATTTAATGTCGGGTATTAATTTTATTTCACTAATTTTAATTATTTTATTTCAATTCGTATAATATAGATTTCAATAATACATTTCAAACAATTAAATTAATCATTTAATAATATTATCGTAATTAATAATAATATAATATTAATTATATCAAATACAAAATATAATTATAGTTATATCACTAAATTTAAAAAATACACATTTTTAATAATTAATAAGAAAAATAATTAAATAAATCAAAAAAAAATATTTCGAGAATATTTTTTTAGAGTAAGATTTCAAGTAGATAGGTTGAAGATGAATATGTATTTGGTGCAGAAATTGCACTATTTTAAAATAGAGTTGCTTTAAAATAGAGTTTTGGGTTAGAGATACATGATAAAATATGTGTCCAAATTCATAAAAGTACATATACGGACTAAAAGTGATTTTATATACTTGTCCATATCCAAAATCTCTCGTAATGATCGAGCAACAGCAAGAAGCGCAGCATAAGCAGCAGCCATGGGAGGAGACAAAAATGGAGGGGCTCAGTATAAGTTCATGTCAGTCATAGTTGGCTGCTTATTTAATTAAAATTATTTAGCTTGTAAAAAACAGCTGGTAGCCTTTCCCTTTCATTAACAATTAATTTCTGATAAAAGATCTATAGAGTACAAACAACAGCAAGAAGCGCAGCATAAGCAGCAGCCATGGGAGGAGACAAAAATGGAGCAAGTACATGAAGTTCATGTGATAGTTGACTGTTTAGTCAATTAATTATTTAGCATGTGGGAAACAGCTGGGTAGCATCCATTAATCAATCTATGATATCATAAATCATTCTAATTTCTATGCATCTATAAAATATTCATTTATGACAATTAAATTTTCTCCTATCAATATTTTTAAATTTTATTAACTTAAATATGATTTATTAAAATAATTTGTACAAGTTGTATAGTGATTTCGGTAAATGTCGACACAAATTTTATTTTATTATTTGTTAAAGTTTAATTATACACACACACACACACACACACACACATATATATATATATATTCCTTAAATAATTTTAAGTAAAACAATGTATATATTGACATGTTACTTGGGCATAAATTTCAATGTTGTATTTAATGCTTCTTATTCATTTTTATAGGTGAGGTTCACGAAAAAATAAAGAACCTTTCTCTCCATGGCTGAATAGCATAATGCATAGACGTTATTTTTCATATGTATTTGAAAATATTAAAATACATTTAGACAGTTAATTTTTTGAAAATGAAGTTTGACGAGATATTTCCTAAAATATTTTGGCCAACAAATAAAAGTTTTTTTAAAAAAATTAAAGATGTCTCTGTCAATACAGAATCAATTATTTAAATTTATAATTTTTTCTGAACGGTTATTTAAAAAAAGGTAAATTTGAGAAAAATAAATCTGCTCATCTTTGATTTAAGATTCAGTGCCTATGTATTTTTTTACAAATCAATACCTGACAATACTTCAAATTATAGTTTGACATCCTCAAATAATCGGATATGAGTATTTAGGAGGTAAAATCAATTATTTGTAATTCGAATTATGTTTTCCTTGTACCAATTTAAGTATCAGATTTTTACTTCACGAATGACACCATATAAAATATTAACTTCAAACTATATTTTTTGACATCATCGAATACTCGAATTAGATACTCTTTGTATCCATTTATGTATCACATTTTAACTTCACAAATGACACATCAAAAGTCATTCAATATTATTTGAACTATTTTTTTACATCCCAAATAATCATTAAGTCTTTAAAAGATAAAATCAAGTATATGTGATATCAAATTAGGTACTATTTGTACCAATTTAGGTACCACATTTAATTCACAAATATTATCAAAGGTCACTCAATATTAACTTCAACTTATATATTTTGACATCCTTAAATAATCGAATTTGAGTATTTTAAAGGTAAAATCAAGTATTTGTGGGCTCTAATTATATATTATTTTTATTAATTTAGGTATCAATTTTACTTCACGAATGTCATCATCAATGCCATTTAATATCAACTTTAAACTATTTGACATCTCCAAATAATTGGATATGCTTATTTAGAGAGTAAAATCAAGTATTTGTAAATTCAAATTAGATAATTTTGTATCAATTTAAGTATCGCATTTCAACTTCACAAATGACATCATCGAAAGTCACCCAATATTAATTGAAACTATGTTTTTTACATCCCAAAATAATCAAAATTACGTTTTAAGAGGGTAAAATCAAGTATATAAGAGATAGAACTATGTATTACTTGTACCAATTTAGGTATCATATTTTAATTCACAAATCTCATCATCAAAGGCCACTCAATATTAACTTTAAAACTATATTTTGGCATCCTCAAATAATCGAATTTGAGTATAAAAGATAAAATCAAGTATTTGTGGACTCGAATTATATCTTAT